>NC_092209.1:90527262-90547693 GCF_043381705.1 Parasteatoda tepidariorum
ATATATATAATTAACATAAATTACCATAGAAGACGAAATTTCAAGTTGATGAAACTATTGAAATGGAAGAGTAAATTCGAAAATTTCAACAAAAAAAAATTCTATTCATCCTTAATTATTTGCAAATGGCTGAGAAGAAGGTAATTGTACAGGTTTTAAAGACTCTCCATCTATCGGACAGTAAACGAAGCTGTGGCGTTTCGGGCTGCATTTCTTCGAAGAGTCAAAAATTAAAACTTTAAGGTGACTAAATCAATGTGATCAATATCTTTTTCCATGTTATTTTTTTTTAAATTTTTTTAAATCAATAAATTTCAGATGAGGTCCAAAATTTCCTAAATTATTTTGTTCTTCGGTTGTTAATTAATAAATTTTGTGAGGTATCTTAAGGGACTGAAATCTTTGTGATTATTAAAAAAATTATGAAATAGAAGAATTTTTTGAAATCAATGCATACTACCGTGTTGCATTTATTTCTCTTAAATTTTCATATTTACTTGAGGTACCTCGCTGTCTTGGAAAGTCGAAATTCGATTAAATATTCAAAAGTAGCATTTTTCACTGATATTTTAAATCGTTCGATACAAGTGTTTGACAACGAAAGTCAAAAAGCTTTATCAAGTCACCTATAACTATTTTCATTTTTTGGTCGTTTCGGAATGTACTCCAGATCTATAATTGAAAAAAAAAAAATTTTCTCCAATTCTTGATATGTTACGAATTTTTTAAAAATTTCTGAATAACATCATAATTAAAAAAAAATGTGTATAATGTAAATTATCTTTATAATGTATCCTTTGCTACTCCATTTCAGAGAATGCAATAATTCTTTTTTTATAAAATATAGCTTAATTCGAAAGTTTAGTTCTTAAAAATAATTTTCAAATGAAATAAATGTAAGAGAAAGGGTGCCCTTTTGTCGGAAGTGACGAAAGTGAAATCAGAACATATAATATGCTTATGGAGGGAGAAGGAACAAAGTGAAGGATGAGGAGGAGTGGGTGTGCAGGCGCCCAATCGTCTGAAAACCATCTGTCCCTTTCAGACGATGCAATATCAAAAAGGTGATTTTACCTCTTCTTCCAGAGGTGTAAATAATAAAGTGACAATTTCTTAAAATTTTTTTTAGTTCTCAAATTTTTTAAGGCTACACAGTACCCTAAAATTCGCAAAAATATGCAAAAAAATATTTTTGCATTTTTGGGTGGCTAATGTGGTTGGGAAGCAAGTTGAAAAATTTTNAAAAAAGGGTACCGTGTAGCCTTAAGTAATCTGCATGTTATGTACTAAGTTAAATGAAAGAATTATTTTGTTAAAACTGAGTTTCTATATGAAATTAAAATATTTTTTTATTTACATTTCAACATCGAAAATTTCGAGATTCGATTCGATTATTATTTGAATCAGTTAATCAAAAACTAAAATACAAAGAATAACAAATAGTGTGAAATGTTGAGAAAATTAAGCTAATGTTATTTGTTATTTTTTCGATACATTAAGATTCAAGTTACCATTCGAGAAACAAATTTAAATAGTAGGAGAGGCGTAAATAAACTCTTGGGTAAAATGCGAATAACTCTTGATTCTGCGCTTTAATGGATCATCCTAGTTAATCTGCAGATTAGATAAGGTATTGTGGTGTAATAGCTACCGAGGAACATTTTGGAAATTTCTTCGTAAAATAACTGCTTCCAAATAGCAAAGTGAATTTTCTATTTGACGACCTTTTCTTTAAGATCCAATTCCCCCCCCCTTCTTTTTTTTTTAAATATTTCAGAACATTTCAAACTAGTTAATGCATTTTAAGGGGGGAATGACTTTGCATTGATTTTTCGCAGTCACTTAACTTTTAGAGAAAGCAATAAAATCCTTTTCTCTTTTTGTTTGCATTTAATACAGGAATCCATGCTAAAAATCAATTTACGGGAAAGTATAAGAGAGATTTCTAAGGCATGGAACTGTGATGTTACAGATCGTAACAGTTTTTCTAAAGCTGGAATTTTGAAAGTGCGAAGGATGATACTCCTTTAGAAGAAAATTTGGATACAGCTTAGAGAGAACCACGAACATGTACTGATGAATGATTTTCTTTTTATTCATTCCAAAGCTGCAACCCCACAAACATTAACTGAATCGAATATTCTGGGACAGTGTGAAAAATCAAAGCAACACAGAAATTGTGAGGAAGATGAAGACGGAAATGATGAAGAAATCACCAAACCTCCATATCATAAAATGTTCAAATCATTTGAAACAATTCGGTAGTAGATAATAATTTAAAACATAAATGTGTTGCTATTTTAATTATATCTAATGTTTATGAAATTAAAACATGCTTTGTGTTATTACTTCAAATATTAATTGAATTTCAAATTATGATTTTTTTATTTGACGAACTTTTCATCTAACGTACTTTTTATCCGGATTTGGCGACTTCGATAAATAGAGGTAGGAATAAATATATATATATATATATATACATACATGAATAAATAAAACTAGACAACTCTATTTTGTGCTTTATAGCTTTATAAAGAACAATATCGCAANGGGGGGGGGAATAATAAGTAAAAAAATAACAAACAACAGTTTATATTAAAAAAAAAGGATGAAATTTTATTTAAAAAACCGGAAAAAAAACGAAAAAAAAAACATATAATCTTTTCTTCAGCCCACACGATTACATCCGCAAAACAGAGTGCTTTCTGATATTGTATCAATAAAGCCAAAGCAAAATATATTAATACAATAGTGTGAGGAGCACTCAAAAATTTTTTTATGAAAATAACAACAAATATTTAAATAAAATTTCATCCTTTTTTTATTTTTTATATATATATATGAACTGTTTGTTATTTTTTTACTTATTTCTCCCCCCCCCCCNCGAAATGGATGTGCACAAGGTAATATTATACTGGATAATTTTAAAAATTGATCATAAATAGTTTTAGAAGATAGCAGCTTGCAGCTTAAGCGCAATAAATGAAACTTATTGTTTTTCTTAACTTTCTTCGTGTTTTCTTGTATTTATTATAAATATATATATATAAAATACTTTATTTATTATTATTATTATTATAATGCCAATAAGCGGCTTTGATTACACTAGTAGTGGGGGTGGTAAAGGATTTCAGAAAAAAAAAATTCTCTTCTCATTCACTTCACAGGATTTAAAAATACTGTTAAATTTACTGTCAGGATTAAAATTGTTCCTCTAAGTACAGAAGTTTACACTCAATTCTTTACTGTTTTTGAAAAATTTTGAAAACCCAACCCAAATTTTCCATAGTGAAAAAAATAACTTGGAAATCAAATTCAAATCAGGTACTTTTTATAAATCAATCTCAATCACATAAATATTTTAACGTGAGATTACAAGGACGCTCTAAAGGGTTAAAGATGGCCTAATTTTTAAGAGTGGGCTGAGCTTTTACTTGACGGATGTTGTGAGGGGTGGGAAGTATTCACAGCAGTTGGGGCTCCAGTTCGTCTGGCAACCCCCCCTAAGATATCATCAACTGTTTAATCAACTGTGGATGCAGATGTTTTCTATCCCAGTCCACTCTTCTCTTCCATTCTTCTGAAAGGAAAAAAAAAAAAGAATCTTTTCAGGCATTTATTTTAAGTTATATAATTCATTTTGTTTAAATCAATTTTCGGAAATTTGTTTTTAATCAGCACTAGGACGTTAATGATTACATGGACGGACATAATCTGGAAGAAAAAAAAATTGTGTGATAAACGTTTTATATCGTAAATTTTATGAATTTTAATTTCACGTCAGTTTTGAGATTTTAGCTGGTCATTTCCCAGAAACTTACGGCAATCTTGTGTCTTTTATTGTCACCAAAATGTTTGTACAGTAGGGAACCGATTATCCGGAACGATCGGGACCATCGCTACTCCGGATAACTGATTTTTCCGGTTGTCTGAATCGCTGCAAAAAGCCGTTTTTTTTTTTATTGTTAAACCCAACTAAAAAAAAAACTTTTTGAAAATAATCTTAAAAAGAAGAAAAAACGATGAAGTAATACACTAATGATTATTTCCGAAATGATGGTAAGGTAAACATCTTTCAAAAAAGAAAGAAAAATACTAAAATCTCATGAGGAAAAAAAAATTCTTGAAAAAAATGGCGGGAAAATTTATCGAATTTCATTCCGGTTTTTTGGTTTTCCGGTTTTCCGGTTTTCTGATTTCCGGATAACTGGTTTTGTACTGTACTAAAAACCATTTTTTTCAAATACAGCCAGAATATTGCAGTTTCAAACCTTTCATCCTAAAAGGATTGAAAATTATTTTTCAAAAAGTATTATCATATAGGTAAAGTGGTCCATAGTCCATAATGAGTGGTCCATAGGTCCATAATGACGTTTTAGCTGACGTCATACTAGCTGACGTCATATTTCAAGACAAGGTGGATTTTAGCTGAGCATACAAGACTTTGCGAAAATAACCCTTATAATCACCTAGATTTAAGATTGTTTTCACCTTGAGACTAGCTTTCTTAAGAAATTTTTTCACGCTTGAAAACCCCAAATCAACCTCAAGTTAAGGTTTTTGTATAGAAGGTTGTTTTCCAAGGTTTTGGATTGAGGGTAATGGGAGTAGAATAGAGCAGATTGACACAGATCTCGTTTTAAGGTTAGGTTTACATGAAAAGGTTTTTGCTGAGAAAAAATGAACCTTATTTTGCTATTTGAGTTATAACACAGATTGGCCGATGGTTCGTTTCCGGTAATTTGTTTTTTCAACCAGTCTAGATTTCTACCCTAGGCAGAGCCGGATTATACCTTTCGTGGGCCCTACGCACAGAGCCGGATTATACCTTTCGTAGGCCCTAGGCATAGCCGTTTTTTGGGCCCTCCCCTCCTTCCCCCACTCCTCCCCTCTTTTCAAAATATATGCTGAAATTTTCTTGCATATTCTTTTTTTTTACACTTTTATTAATATGGATTTTAATTTACAAATTTGTTTATCGAATTTTATCTGCAATACCGACAAGTGTAATGCATAAAGTAAGAGAAAAAAGAAAGGTACTCCTAACTTTAAAGAGACAAAAAAATGGTAGAAATATAACATTTAAAAGAATAAAAAATTTACAAGTTTAGACAAGAAAAACAAGTTTAAAAAATACAAAATTCTCATATTTATTTTTTAAAAATAATTACAATTCCTAAATTAACTTATATAAACAAAACCAATGATTAAATAACGCCATATATTTCATATCTAATTAAACGGGGGGGAAACAATAAAATAAAAGAAAAACTTATTAATCTAAATCAAAACACTTGAAAATTATCGAACCGAAACGATAGTTAAAAAAGGCACTAGCATAAATATTAAAACCCGAAACAAGGCAAGATCAACGGAATTTAAAAAAAAAAAAAAAAACCTAATGATAAAATTTATGAATAAAAAGAATTTATTGAGTGCGAAATTTATCGTGAAAAGAAAAAAAAATCAAACGCAGTGAAATCAGAAAAAAAAAACTGTTTTTCTGATTCCACTACGTTTGATTTTTTTTTTAAATTTTTTTCTCCCAAGTTTTTCGTAGGCCCCTGAATTTCGTAGGCCCTAGGCACGTGCCTATAGGTTAATCCGGCCCTGACCCTAGGATAAATACATTTTTCTGCTTACTTCTTTGGTGGCTTTATCCTTTTATAAAAAAAAAAACAAATTTTTGTTCATTTTTTACAATTTTTTTCTATTCTTAGTAATTCAATAATTATATAAATTTTGCTTAATATTTTTATTTTAAAAGCGCTTTGCTAGCGAGTAATTTTTTCTTCTTCATAAACTATTTACTTTGTATCTTTCATGCTCCAATAACAAGCATTGACAATGATCCGAGTCTTTCAAGATAATTACATAAGAATTTAAGTTCTTCAGATTTTAAGAATATCAAAATACACTTGATTATACAACTGATGTTTTTTTGCAAAATATTCTTTTTATCAGGTATTTTATTTCCTGTTCATAATTTGTTTTATGAATTTTATTCCGACCTTATTTCTTTTTTAATACATAAATACAATTTATTTAAAAGAAAGGAAACAAAAAACTCATTATAGCATGTCCTTTAAAATTTTAAAAAGCATTATTTTTCTTTAAAAACATTATTTCTTTTCGGTTGCTAGACACTTTTTTTTAGCATTTTTGAGAATCTTAAGATCATTAACATCTGATTTTGCTGAAAACTGAAAAAAAAGGATATCTATAAAACACTGGAACATGCCAGAAGAAAAGGTAAAGAGAAATCGCAGTTCGTTTATTGCAAATCTTGCAACACATTCCCTTTTAGAATCTCTAAATAAAATAAAAGACAGCATAGATCGCATGTCCTTTTTTTTAAAAATTTGTATATCTTTATGGCTATAATACTCTGCTTCAGCTCCTAATACAGTCAAACTCCGCCATAGTGAACACGTTTTATTGTGAACTCCCGGATATAGTGAACGAAATGGTTGCTCTCGAGCACACCTATAGTGTTATTTTTTGTGGATATAGTGAACCAAAAAAAGAGAGGAAATTGAATAGTATGAACTTTTTTCTGTCTTCGACTTATTTATTTTCTTCATTTTTTTTTAAATTTCTACTTCAAAGTAAATACATATACCGATTTTTAAAACCATCTATAGCATGGAATGTAACCATAAGCATTTTTTCTTGTTTGCTTCATTATTGAATAGCATCATTGAATTGATTCGGTATTCAAAGAAGCTGCTGTCTTCCAGTATGTGGACAAATGCTGCAGGTCAAAGCAGATGAATTTGCTAAGTGATTGAGTGCTACAACTTTTTTGAGCTCGAATGCCTGGTGAGTCGGTGAGTCGGGAAATGTTTCCATATCTGATGTGGAGGATTGCTCATCAGTAAGACCCGGATTTTGATGACATTTGCATTTTTTTGCATTTTTGGACTTTTTTTGTCCTTGAGAGCATTTTTTGAGATTTATAGGGCATTTTCTTTAAATTTTGGGGCGTATTTTGCATTTTAAAGCATTTTTTAAATTTTTTGTTAAATTTTTCTAATTTTTATTATTTTTTATAATTTTTTATTATTACANTTTAACGTATATTTTAAATCAACATCTTTTCAAATTGAAGAAGAATTGTCAGTAAGTGTGACCGTCCTTTTCAAGTACGCACCGATAACATCAGTGGACGTTGAAAGAGGCTTCTCCTGGTATAAAAATTTGCTTTCAGACAAAAGACGTTCGTTTACATTTCAAAACATTAAAAAAAATTTAATAATCTACTGTAATTCTGATATTTAGTAATATTATGAGATGGAATTTGTTATATTCATTTAAGTTTCTATACAAAATGAAAATGTTTTGGAGTCAATATATTTTGCTATTTTTTGTTATTTTATGATATAAAACATATTTTTCAAAATTTAATGAACGTAGAACAAGTATTGCATTGCTTTATATTTTTTGAAACGACTCATAATAATTTTAAAGATTAAAACATTGTTTTAGTTTAATATTTTTACTTCTATTAAAGTCATGTCATAAGGCATTTTTAGCGCAATTTTCGCATTTTAAGGGCTTTTTTTGCACTTTTAAGGGCATTTTTTGCAGTTTGTAAGGGCATTTTTTGCTCTTATTAAGGGCATTAATTGAGATTTTTTAGGTCATCAAAATCCGGGCTCTACTCATCAGCTAAAGATTACTATTTTTCATTTATTTATTTTTTTTGTACGCAAGACGAAGATATAAAAAATAAAAGTTAACACATTTGTTTTGCTACGTATCAGTCATTTTTGTATTTCATGTAATGGGTCATTTATTTAAATGTGTAATAAAAGGGGGGAGGGGCAGTTTGGAACCATTAGTTAAATTTGTTTGCGGAACGGATAGAGTGAAGTCCCGGTTATAGTGAACCGAAATTTCAGTTCATTGAAGGTTCATTATAGCGGGGTTTGACTGTATTAGACAAATGGGTAGATGGAATTATTCATTGTGAATAACAAACTCATTCTAAGTAGGGGTTTTTTTTATAAAATGTTTACTTTTTCAATCGAATTGTGAAATTGTTATGATTTAGAAATAATTTTTATAAAATTTAAAGAACTGTTGGGGAACGCGTACTTAAGTGAATAAAAGGTAACGGAGATTACTTTTATTTTGTGCATGTTCAATTCCACTATTTTCTTTTTATTTTCTTCAATAGTGCAGGAATGCCTTACTCGGTATGTTGAGGCATTAATTAAAAAGTTCAGATTAAACAAACATAAAGAGATAAAAACAATAGAAGTTCACTTAAGATGGAGGATAGAAGTGTTGTAAAGGGAGAGGACACTTATTAAAAGTTATACATGACATAATTCAACAGCGCCATCCTAAAATAATAAACATTGAATTTTATGATGGGAGATAAAATATCTATTTTAAAACATTAACTATTTTAAGACACCTTTTCATGGCCAACTGATAAGAAACTTTTTGTAACTTACTATTGCTTATAAACTTAAATGCTTTTTTTCTTCTTTTTTTTAAAAAAAAAAATTGTTTTAAACTTGCTAATTGTGATATTTTGAACTTCAAAAATCTTTTTATGTAATTCAATTCGAAATTAATTTTTATTTTTTTGTGTATACAAAGCGTATGGGACGTTAAACAAAATCTTAAAACTTCAGTATAAAATTTTAAATTCTAAAAAATATGTAAATAAAAACTTTTTTATATTTTTTTCAGCGTAAAATTAAATTAATATCCTATGTAAATGCAAAACTTATATGTTACAGACAAAATCACTTAAAATATTCTAAAATATTTAAAGGATAAATAGTTTTAAAATAAAAAAATACAATTTCGTAAAAATTACACAAAATAGTAAGTGATACTAACTATACCTATAAGAGCTTCTTTCTCTGATAAAGCTCCGGAAAAAATCCCTGAGAAAACCAGACTTAGCCTATATTATAGAAAAAAATATGATTTTTTTTAAATTTCCTTATAAACGCAAACTATTTAAGAATTTTTCAAAAAACCCCTCATTGAATTTTAAGTATAATCACGCTTGAATAATAATTCTTGAATAAATCTTGTTTTTTAATCGTGTAATTTTTTTATATAAAATTATTCAGTTAAAAATTAGTTTCTTTTTTGTATTTAATTTATTTTATTTATCAGGGGTAAATTAATTATTATAAATTTACATCAAGCATTTAAAAAATTTCAATAAAATCTTGTTCTTTAATCTTGTAATTTTTATTAATATATAAAGTTATTTATTTAAAAATTTGTTTATTGTATTTTATGTATTTATTTTATTTGTGTGCGTGGCGAATTAGGATAATTTAGCCCATACTAAATTACTAGGGCGTTACTTTTCTGTTTATTTTCCTCTATTCGATTTTTGTTTTAAAAAAAATTAATAAAATGGATTTAAATAAAAAAAATACTCCTACAAAGAACGAGAAATGTTCACATTTATGATAAAATATGCTTTTTTGCTACAATAACACAGACCAAAACACCTAACTAAACGTTGTCACGGATCACTGTTTTATGGTGGTCCGGACGAAATTTTATTGGTCCCGAATCAACGGACCACTTTCATGTCATTCTAGAAATATGGAGATTACTGCCGTCGGTATTTTTATTTCATTAATATATCAATATGAACCGCGATGGCTCAGGGGATAGAGTGTTTGACTTCCAATGAGGAGATCCGGGTTCGAATTTGGGAGATGGCTGGTCGATATGAATTCCACACCCGGATTGCACCGACCACAGTGCCGACGTAAAATAAACCCCTCAGTGGTAGACGGATCATGAGTTAAAGTCCTCTTGCCGTCAGGCAAACTGTGGAAAGTTTTCGTGGTCTTCCTCTCCATGTAACACAAATGCGGGTTAGTTCCATAAAATAAAAGTCCTCCGCGAAGGCAAGCGTCTCCCAATACTTGATACAGGAGTTCCCTTGTCTTCTGGATTGGGTTCAAAATAACAAGGCTACTGATTTCAGCATTAGTAGACGTAAACCCAAAATGTCTGCTGTTCAACGACGGTTATAAAATAAAATATATCAATACGATAAAATAAAAACGAAGAATTTAAAATTTCCAGTGTTACAAATAAATATAAAATAAAAATTCTCTAATTATAATTAAATAAAAAAAATTCGGATGTCACCGTAACGGGTCCCTTTGAGTCCCAAGGGTGGGACAAGCGGGGCTATCGGCCCACCCTTTACGAACATTATATGCACTTTAAGTTAACTCTCAACTATAGATCGAGTTACTCGATAATCTTCTTTTTTTAAAATGAAACCGAACAACCCCCTCACTTCCGTTACTTCTTCAACCACGCGCAATCTCTTTTATTGTTCTTTTTTTTTACCTCTTTTTTTTGTTGTTGTTAAATGTATTCACAACTTTCTCTCCCTCCCTTCCTCTCTCTCCTCCAACATGAAACAATGAACTCGCCCTGTGTCAGCCCAATTGGAGGGAGAATTATTAACTAAGTTTGCGTGTGTTCCCTTAACGCTCCACCGCTTCAACCAAAAAAAAAAAAAGAACATTATTCGCTCATTCATTCGATTTAGTAGTTCGGTTGTTCTGCGGTTTATCGTTTCTCTCTCACTTTGGATAACAATCAGAAGGTAGTGCACACGGATGTTTTAACTTTCTCTCTCTCTTCTTGGATTTTATAGAAATCTTTCATTTCAAAGAAGTAAGATTTTTGATTATTTTTTATGTATTTTTTTATTTCCTTCCTGAGTCAAAATTCTTGATGGTCCCATCAAAAAATTTTGATGGTTTATGTTGGTTTCAATGCGATTCATGATGGTCCAACATCATTTGATGGTCCAATTCCATCATTTGAGTCATTTGATGGTCCATTATCCAAGATTTAACATTACGTGTTCATGGTTTTTGATATGCCAACAAACTTCCATCATTCCACGATGGAAAATGCTAATTTAACATTATGATGGTTAACCATGAAGAGAAGTTTGATTCTCATTGACCTACCATCCGTGATGATCCATGATATTTCCAATTATATGTTTCTGTGATGGTTTAGTGGGAATTCTTGTTGGTTCTCAGGTATATACCATCAAAACAGTTTGGTTTTCTTTTTATGTTGAACCATCATAAATCATTCCGAATTCCTACATTGTGATGGTGGTTGCTCATGATCATTGATTTCTAAGATAACATGATGGAAATTCGTGTTGGTTCAACATGAACAAATCATCAAAACAAGTTGCTATTCTTACGTTGGACCATCGTAAATCAGTCCCTACATTGAAGTGATGGTTACTTATGTTGGTTACCATCAAAAAATATAATGGTGCATGATGGAATTATTGATGGTTACCGTCAAGATTTTGTTGGTTCATCAATGGAAAACCATCAAAAATTTTGACTCGGTTAATGAAGAAAGTGACAAAGTGAAAGTATTTTTCCCTCCTTTTGTTCATATCATATTTTTGTCCGATTTTTTTCGCATTTATTTATCATAGTTCAGACGAAAGTGTATTAGCAATGCTAAATATTATTTAATGGTAATATCTTAGTAAAAATATTTATAATTTCTAACTAAAATGGTTATTAAATGAATAATTTTAAGGATGGGGGTTGTAAACACCCAATTTTTGATGGGGGCGTAGTTAAAATACACATTCTATAGATTTCTCCTATACGAAAAATAAATTCTTAAATCTGCGCAATAATTAATAATTTTATCTCTTAATTTTTCGTTGTTCAAAAAATTACGAATTCTAGTTTTATAAATATTTTTAGGGGGATATATGCCCCTCAAACGGGGTCCCTGATCCCTCGAAACTGAAGCAGAAAGACATATTTCATGATATAAAAATTCATTTGCTTTAAAAATGTGAAGGTGGTTATAAATGTGGACATATTTTAAGACCTCGAAGCATGTGAACTTTTTTTTTCTCCCTTTTCTTAAAACAAATGAATTTTTATATCATCAGAGTATAATTAACAAATAGTAATTATGTTAATAATTATTACAAACTAATAACGGAATAAATTTAATCCTAGTTCTTTTTATTCAAGCCCAACACCCTCATGAATTCGTTAAGACCTATTTGTCAATTAAATATCAAATAAAGAACTAATCAGGAGTCATGAACAAAAAACAACAATCATAATCAACTCTACGGGCGGAACTTAAGTCTTTTATCATTATTTATATACTCCAAAATAAATATTTAATAAACTGCTTGTAAATAAACAGGAAACTAAACAAGTTTAAATGAAATAAATTTATTAAACAGTGAATTATTTCTCTAGATGGAACCTTAATATCAAAGCTATGAAAATTTTTAAATTCATTATAAGAATATTTTTGACTTTAATCAATGCTACTTTTTTGATTAAAAAAAATCAGTTGATATAATCAGTCAATAAATTTAAAAAAAATAAAAAATCACGTTATTTAAATTGTGATTTAGTATTTAAAATAATTTAGCATTTAAAACTTGATTGAAATTCAAATCAAGTTTTATTTCAAATTTGGAACAAATTAAATCAAATGTTTTAAAACTAAGTGATTTAAATCATATTAATTTTACTCTGCTTTTAAGTAGAGAAAATGCTAAGTTAAGGGAAAAGAATGATTACACTAACTGTGCGAATGCAATGAATTACTTTTTTTGTAATTTCGAATCTCATGTGCTTTGATGGACACGGTTTTTGTGTTTGTTTTTCTTTCCCTCGCTTAAATAGGTCCTTATTTTCACCTATTCACTTGAATAATGAGAATTCTATTTTTTGGTCGTTTTATATTGAGAAATTTAAACTTTTCAGAAATTTAAAGTAGATACTTCACAAAGTAAACTTTCATAAAAAATCTGGAATAACCTCTGCATATAAGAGACGGGGACTTTTATTCAAGAGAGAGGGGTTTAGCTGCTGATTAGGGGAGTAAGAGAAGGGGTGAGAAATCCTTACATGCAAAATTCCCTAAATTTCGAATTTTTTTTTTCCTTAACCGCTTCCTTGATTATCCCGGGTAAACTCGGGTATGTATATATTGCAAATATTTATTATCCCTAGAATACTCGGGCATAGCAGAATTCGTCAACACGTTTTGTTTTATTATGTTTTTATTCGACCGGAATCAAAACAAAAAATAATAATAATAATCTGCTGTAATTGGAAGTTTGCCACTTTTTATTTGGGAATTTTGCTATTTGTGGGACTGCATACGAGTTTTGTACCATTGTATATACGATGGTTGATGAATTTACACAGAAAAAAGAATTTAAAAAATTCCATTTGTGAGCGAAAGTGAAAGTAATGCAGATGATGAAGATGTGAACATATACAAAGACTAATATATAACTTTCTTCACTTGCCTGAGATAATTTCGCATAGTAAACTATTTTAAATAAAATATTTTTTACACATAAAAAAAGTTAAAATGCAGGGGTCTGTTTAGAAGAAATTTGGGTCCGTTTGGGTCCCTTCACAAAATATCTTTTCATGAAAATTTTTGAAAATTTCACAAAATATTTTAACTTAACAACGAACCCTTCACAAAATAATTTATCTTTAAATCGGACCCTTCACAAATTTGTTTATCTTCATTATTGTTTTGTTAATCGAATAAACCCTTCCCAGGAAGGGGGGGGGAGAAAGACAGACGTAAACGAACTAAATTTTGTCTTCCGCAGACGCTTCTTCCTTTATTCGTCCGAAATTAATATTCTGCGTTCAGCAGTATAGGCTAAATACCAAATATTTGTATGTTACATCGCTTATTTAGTAGCTGCATTTGCTGTTTGTTTTTTAAAATTTAATTTTTTTAATTATAATTTTACAGCATAGAGCATAATCTTGTATGTCTTTGCAATTTAGAAACTCCTTGAAAAAGTATTTTTTTTTTTGCTGTAACGGACCCTATTTACACAAATTCACAAAAGGGGACCCTGGTCGAAAGAATGTGACTTAACGTTTATTTTATATTCACAAATTACGAGTAATTTTTTCACAATTTTACAAAAAACGGACCTTTCACAAAATGTCTGGACAGACCCCTGAAATGTCAACTTATAACTCGTGTATTGTGTTTTGCTTTAGTTCCTTGTATTTATTATGAAAATAAAAAATGTTTTTTTTTGCATTTTTTTTCTTCAAAAATTTGGTTATGGAAATGGTTAAATAAGAAATCTAATGCAACAAAATAATTTAGAAAAACAATTTGCTTACGTAACATTTCAAATTTGGAATAGAAACTATAATTGGGAGAAAAAAATTTTCATATTCAAATTGACTCGTATTCGATCTCAGCTGATTCTGAATTGTAAGCCTCAATTTTTGAAGTGTTTGTTTGTTAATATATATCAGAGTAATTGCTTATGAATTTATAAGCAGCAAAATACTAGTAACCTAGCAAAATGTACCTTTTTTTCTTTTCTTTTTTTCGAAGCATCAAAATTTTTTTGAACAATTTACTTTTTAAACTTGTTTCAAAAATATACTTCTTTTTTAAAAATAAAACACTTTTTATCGCTTTTACGATTAATCAATTACTAAAACATATAGTTAAAAAAAATGCGATTTTGTAGAAACTTCAAAAGAAACTGTTATTATTAAAAGATACTGTTATTTATTAGATGAAACTTTATGTTTAAGAAGCAGAAAGTTTAAAGTTAATAATCATAGGCTTTTTAAGCTTTTTAATCGTTTCACCATGTTGAAATATATAATACTTATTTTGTATAAATCAGTTATTTCTTCTATGTTAATGAGTCTTATCGACAAAATATCGGCAAATTCGGTCACAATATTAAAAAAAAAAGAATCATAGAAGTCAATCAAAAAGACTAATCCAAATTTAGAATGAAACAATAGATCTGAACAATGGATTTATATTCTATAGCACTTGAAAAACTCCTGACAGGAAAGTGACGATTCCTTTATAACCAACTCCAGAATATTTGCCAGCAGCAGCAGTAAAGAAAAGAAAACGAAAAAAGCAAAAAAAAAAGCAAATTGGTTTATTTGTTTTTGAATAACAGCAAACATTCATATATAATAGTTTATTTTGAAGGAATTTGGGTCCCTTCACAGATTGTTATATCTTAAAAACGGACCCTTCACAAATTACGTTATCGTAGAAACGGATCCTTTACAAATAATTTAACCGAAACAGCGCAGCGTTTACAAATTAATGTACTGTAAACACATTCAAGAACTATGTTACTGTAAAAAAATGAACCACACACAATTTATTCTTATTTTATTGTGAAACTGACCTAAATATATTTATTTGAAAGACACTCTTCACAAAATATTTTATCCTACAGCCAAACCACTTAACTAAAAAATTAACTTCTTGAACATTTTTTGATTTTCATGACTCGAAAACTTAACATTAAATAGATTGTATTTTAATTTATGAAACCAGACACGAAAACGTACATCCTACGAATAAATATACCTTTATTTTTGACACATTCTCCAAACTATAGAGACAACAGCAGTCAGAAAAAGTTCTAATATTTAAAACGGGGTAGAAGTCGGAGGTTTGAACTATCCTTTTGGCATATTTCGCATTTTAAGTGAATCGAAAAATTTATCTACAACAAATATAAAATTTGTTTATCCAAAAATAATTTCACAGAAAAAATAATTTTGAATGATTATTATTTTATAACTGTTGAATGATTTTTATTGTATACAAATGTTTATATCAGTTAATATTTGTACCGTTAAACTGCGAAATACAAAGTTTTAACGAAATGGGTCCAATAGTTCTTGAAAAATCACATTTTAAATTTACAACTTTCTGAAAATTAGATAACTTAGAAATTATTCGTCCGATTTTGTTCAAATTTTGTGTTTTATTATTTAAAATTACATATTTTGAAGTCATGCAAAAATTAGTATATCTTTCAATTCTATAACTTTTTCGGATAATTATTAAATAAATTAGCGAAAATAATACAGAAATTAAAGAAATGATAAAAATATTTTAATAAATAATTTTCTCATGGAATTACTATCTTTTGAAAAACAAATTTTATAATTTAATGAAAAAAAATTCTCAATTCGAGTAAAAATTTCTCGAGGTATACGGAAATAGACTAAAAGTGTAATTGACTTTAAATAGCCCAAACTTTCGACTGCTCTGGCTCCTATTAAGTTATTTCCCGAATTCCGACTACCCCCAAAATCTGTTAGTTCGAGCCGTGGTGGCTCATGGGATAGACTGTTCACCTCCCAATGAGGTGAACCGGGTTCGAATCCCAGCTATGGTTGGTCGATGCGAATTCAGCATCCGGCTTGCACCGACCACAGTGCTGACGTAAAATATCCTCAGTGGTAGACGAGTGATGGGTTAGAGTCCCCTTGAAGTCAGGCTGACCGTGGGAGGTTTTTTGTGGTTCTCTTCTCCATGTAACGCAAATGCGAGTTATTTCCATCAAAAAGTTCTCCAAGAAGGCTAAAATTTCCCTCAATACTTGATCTAGGAATTCCTATGTCTTTTGGATTGGGTTCAAAATGACAAGGCTGAATATTAGTAGTCGTAAATCCAGAATTGGGTCGACTGTTCAACAACGGTTATAAAAATCTATGTGGTATATTTATCCGGAAGAAGTACGTGTATGATTTCACAGCTTAAGATATTGCCTGCTCTAATTAATAGGCGTATTTATGGTTAGATTTTTGTTGTCATTTGGTTTGAGTTAAGAAAATCCGATTATTAGATAAAAAATTATTCACGGTGTTCACTACATTTCGCTCACACTATATCAATAACTTACTTTAGTCAATAAAAAATTAAAAAGAATTGCTATTTATGTGAATTATTTTTTTTTTTTAAAAAATATTTGAAAGAATTTTTTTTAATTTGAAATATCTTAGATACATCATGAAAAATGATTTCAATGCTGCAGTGAAATAATTCCCTTGAATCACGCATTCCAATCGTGATTGTTATTCACGAACTGAAAAACTAATTATGTTTGGTAAAAACAGTGGTGGATTTATAAACACATTGCTCAATGAGCTCATTAAATTCCCTTTTTTTAAAAAAAATTGTTGAATAAAAAAATAAAATAAAAATATGAAAAATGCGTTTTTTTTTTTAAATCAAAAAATAATCCTTCCTACTATTAGTTTACACTCTCTCCCTATATTTTCAATCATTGATAAAATAATTTATATTCATCCATTCAATTTCGAATACGTTTTTTTAAACTTAAAGTAGCTGACACTTAATGTTAATACAGTTTTTTCAAATATTAATTCATTCATTAAATTTTAATTAATTAATTTTAGTTCTATATGGAAGAAAAAAATTTTTTAATTTTTTAATAAAAAGTAACTGAACAATATTTTTTTATTGACCATTTTTTTTATTGAAGTAGGAATTGACCTTTATTTATATTTTTCGTTCAATTCAAAATGAAAAATGTAGAGATTTTATAAGCCAGGGAAGTAGGAATTTTATTTGGTTTTCATGGGACAAAAGCTAGGTTTTCATAGGACAAAAAACCAATTATTTGCAATTATAATAATAATAAACAATTTAATAACCATGAACAGCATAAACATAACAATAAACAAATTAACAATTCAATAAGTAATAAACAAATTAACAATTCAATGAACAATAAACATAACAATAAACAAATTAACAATTCAATAAACAATTTAATAACCTCACTTGAAAAATCAGGTTATTAAATTGTTTTTCAAATTGTTATTTTTAGTTTTGTCTTTGGTATTTTGTTTAGTGATTGAAATATGTTTTGGAAATGAACGAGAAATTTGATTTATAGTTGAATAAAAATTAATTTTGCTGTCATTTAGGAAACAATTGCATTGTCAGATATAAAGCTTCCTTTGAGTGTTGCCTGGAGGATAGTGAATTCTCTTTCATGATAAATTGTCGCCAAAAAAGGAAAGCAATATCGCCAACGGGCTTTTTGAAAAGTGGACAATAGTTTGATTGCAATTTTGTAACTCACGAAAGCGAATAATAACAATAATAAATTCACCGCTTTATTCCCTCTATAAATAAAAAGATTAGTTTCTTGTTACAAACAAGATATTTGTGGATAAACATGTTACAAATTAAAGAATAAACATTTAATGTGTTTCCTAGCAAAACAAGTAACATAAAAATAAAAAAAAATTTAAGTCAATTCCCACTTAGGTACAAAAAGAAAAATTTTTTTTAGTTACTTTTTATTAAATAATTGAAAATTTTTCTCCCTTATTAAACCAAAATTAATTCATCAAATTTAAGCAATGAATTAATATTTGAATAAAACTGCATTCACATCAAGTGTCATCCAATGACAAGTTTAAAAAGAAAATGTATTTGAACTTGAATAGATTAAGGATTGGAAATTATAGGAACAAATTATAGGGAGACTGTGAACTAATAGTGCGAATTGTAAAAATAGTTCCGCTTTGAATCTAACAATTTTCCGAAAATAGTGTCTACTACTTTGAGTCATGTTTCGGAAAATATTGTCTACATCAGAGGTCGCCAAAGTGGTCTATATAGACCCCCAGGGGTCTATTTAACATAAGCGGGGGTCGATTTGAGACAGGGGGGCGAATGGGGGTCGATCCGAATCGGAAGGGTCGATTGTGGGTCGAAAGAAAAAACAGTTCTCAATACGCAAATCACACATACCAAATTAAGAATGTAAAATTTGTGAATTTTTTTTTATAATTGACTCAATATCAGTTTCTTTATAAAACATAAATTAATAAACGTATATTTATTGGGGTGAAACAAGTATTTACGTACCACCGCGCAGTGGCACGAACACAGCGCAGTTTATAAGTCATGCATATGTGCGTTTGTCCAAATGTCACGTGTGACGAGCATTGACGTTACAAATGCAAATATCATACGCAGTTTCAGCTATCTTTGCAAACTGCGTTAAATATTTGCAGTGTCATTATTAAACCTTTTATAGTTTTGGATAATTATTGTTTCGATAAAACCATTCGTTTGGTTTAGATATCCATTTGAATTATCAATGCCCAAAGAAGAAGGTAAGCATTAATAATATGGATTAGTACAGCCCGCGACAAAACTATAGCACACTTTGTATTTTTTTACGAAAATTACAAAATGGACCAATTTTGACGAAAATTAAAATTGACCAATTTTGAACCCAATATAGCGAACCTTGCAAAAAAACACCAGGCACACCCATCTCATTGATCAAGAAGCAGTAAATCTTTAGTTACTATACTTATTATATCTACTTATGCATAATTACTTATTATTTAATAATAAGGTATTTAAATTTCAATATTAATATATTTTTCTTAAAACTATTGTTACACACTGTACTATTACTTTAATAAATGTTTGAAATCATAAAATAAATGTACAAACACAGTATCTAATAGAGTTTTATTTTAATTAACAGAAAATTACTTTTGTGGGGGGTCGATGATCAAAAAAGTTTGGCGACCCCTGGTCTACATAGATAAGTCTTGGTAATTAGCTTTATTCATCTCCTCTTGGAATGTGGCGCTTGCGTTCCGAAAACTTCTACTTTAAAACACACTTCAAATCTGTATTTTAAAATAATCGATTTGAAAATTGGAAAAATTTGGATTTTTTTCCAAAATCTTTTTTATTTTGATTAATAATACCATAAAACTGTAAACTGCTTAAGTTCGAACACCAAGTTTACATTATCAAAATCTTGGTGGAGATGAATTCAAGTGCCATTTATTATTTTCTACAAATGCAGTCACAAATCTTGTGGAGTTTTTACAAATATTGATTCATCTGATGTTAAAAGTAATCGATTCCAATCAACAATACAGAAATCATATAATAGAATTTTTAAAAGGCTAATTAAGGAACCATTCATTAAAAAAACTCGATTGCAAATTTTAATTATTTAAATATGGATATGTGGGAATTTTGACTGTAAGTAATACTGGTTATTTGTTAATGGTTTCTTTTCTTTTAATTTTCTTTCTTTTTTTTTTAATTTTTTACTCACGAAATGTTCTCTGTATTTTAATGTCATACTATTCTGAGATCATAAAATATATTTGAAACTTAAAACTTTCTGCCCTTAACAAAGTACGAAATTAAAATTAAGTATTTTTCGACATACTTTTGAAATAAAATTGGAATTTATTATACTTAGAGAATATTTTTTTTAGTCTAATATTTTTCTTTAAAAAAAAAAAATAGTCATCACAGTATGTGCATATTGTTTCAAAAAGTATTCCTATTTCTTTAAAAAAAATTGCCCCGATTTTCTAATGGGGATTATTTTTTTTCGCTGGCCCACTACGAGGCCTTTTAATACGTTTCAAATTAGTGTTTAAACACTCTGCTCTGAAACACATATGACTTTTGATTTTATATATTGCGTATTGTGACCATGATTCGCACAACTAACGTGTAAACTGAACAACTGTTAATACAATATATATATATA
>NC_092209.1:90547796-90590618 GCF_043381705.1 Parasteatoda tepidariorum
ATATATATTAATTGTTGATTTAAATAGCTGAAATTCCCCCTTTTCACCAGATGTCCAAATTTCAGAATGATGGAAAAAACGTTTCAAGAGTTATAAGAGGGACAAATTCTTTATTTTATTATTATAGATAAGAGTTAAGCACATATAAACGTCTCAAAAGGAAATGTCCTCGGGATGAATAAGCATATTTTTATTAAAAACTAGTTGAATACTCGTTCTTCTTACGACGGGAATCAAACACAAAGCTGAAAGGCATATACTGACACAATTGAAGAGTTAAGTGGAAGAACCAGGTAAGTGACATTTAAGAGGTATTTATGAATCTGTGAAAATCACAGAAAGTGGTTGCATTACTATAGGTATATTTAATGTAGCAAAGTTGTTTTTGCTACATTAAATATACCTACACTTCACTTTCACTTTAATCTTAGCATAATTAATGCATTTAAATGTTTAGTATGTATGCCTGATGTTATTGTCAAATTAGATAAATAAAATAAGACAAAGAATTATTCCGCTTTTAAATAACAAGGTAATAAAATAGTTCGGAGACCACTTTCTTTTCCTCTTCCTCTTACCTGATTACAGTCTTTCTGAAAATGTCACTTACCTGGTTTCTCCACTAAACTCTTCAATTAAAAAAGCTAATATAAATTAATTTTCATCGTTTATTTATTTTAATTTGTCTCCCTTCTTGGTGGCCTTACGTTACTATATTAATCAAAACAGGACTTCCGTAATCCCATCAGAACAGAGATTAATTACATTTAGCATCACTTGGTGGAATGATATTGCTCACGGGGGTTGGCGAGCGTTAGCGAGCAGGGGGTGGAGCCTCCTAGTTAAGTATTAAAGTACGTGTAGTAAACTTTTTTTGATCAAATAGAGCTCTAAGCAAGCAAATATCAAATATCACTCAGTGGGCGGGCTGCCTTTACAATATTTGAAAAATTGAATTGTCTAAAGTTAAATTTGAAACAACGGCTATCGCTTAACCTAATGTTTCCCAAACTTATGAGTTTTGTGTACCCTTCCTAAATTTTTCGTAACGTTGTGTACCACTAATAAAAAAATGAATATATTTTTTTAAAAATATGTTTTTTTTTTCGTTCTAAATTTTGTTAATAAGTTGATTTGCATCAGTGAGAAGGAGGTTATTGTTTTTGCTGTGATAACAGCTTCTGTGATAAAAAAAATTGCACAAAAGTTTCAATAAACACATCAGGCTGTTGACACCACTAATCATTAACTGTTAACTCTGCAAAAAATAGCCAATAGAAAAATACGTAATAGTAAATTTTCATGGCTAGTTTTGTTTTTAAATAAGTTGCAAGATATTTCGCATAGGAACGCGTACCCCCGCTAAACTGTTCCCTTACCCCTGGGGGTACGCGTACCACACTTTGGGAAACATTTTCTTAATCAATCGGAAAATTATTTTTCGTTCATCCCACTCCAATAGCTTATCTTAGATTGTTGTAATGTCAACAGAGTGACCTTCCTCGTGCTTCAAACTATCTGATTGCTAAATTTGATCACTTTCGGTTGGATGGTTTAGGAGTCTATAAAGGAAGCACATTCATTTTTATATCTATAGATTACTTCTGTCATCTAAATATAATATTTCTTTAATTTTGTATAACTTTTGTCAATCTTATTTTAGCAAGCGTTCTTGCATCATTATTTAAACCAGTGTTTCCCAAAGTGTGGTACGCGTACCCCCAGGGGTACGGGAACAGTGTAGCGGGGGTACACGTTCTTATGCGAAGTATGTTGCAACAAACAAAAATTTCAAATTTTTTTATTTTAAAACAAAGCTAGCCATGAAAATTTTCGATTACGAATTTTTCTGTTGGCTACTTTTTGCTGAGTTAACAGTTATTAGTGGTGTCAACAGCTAGTTGTGATTTTTAACTTTTGTGCAATTTTTTTATAGTAAAAAGTACATTCACTTTTTTTATTAGTGGTACACAGCGCTACGAAAAATTTAGAAAGGGTACACAAAAGTCATAAGTTTGGGAAACACTGATTTAAACTATAAGATAAGCGAGATTTAAATAGGCATTTCATTTTCTCCCTCGAGTTTTTATCTGACTCTATTTTTAAAAAAATATTTTTAACGATGCCGATTCCGTAACTGCGCAACACGTTGAAACAATGAATGTTTTTTTNTCGGAGACCACTTTCTTTTCCTCTTCCTCTTACCTGATTACAGCCTTTCTGAGAATGTCACTTACCTGGTTTCTCCACTAAACTCTTCAATTAAAAAAGCTAATATAAATTAATTTTCATCGTTTATTTATTTTAATTTGTCTCCCTTCTCGGTGGCTTTACGTTACTATATTAATCAAAACAGGACTTCTGTAATCCCATCGGAACAGAGATTAATTACATTTAGCATCACTTGGTGGGATGATATTGCTCACGGCCAACTTATGATAATCAAAATTTATCTCATCATGTAATTTTCTCCGGTTCTTATTCCTTTCAAGAAAGCATAAGAAACTGGTTTCAACTGTATCGATTTTAAAACTGCTTAGTATTGGTGCAGTTTTAATAATCATCAAATATATCGATATAATACTTTACATTAGTATATTTAGTACTTACTGCATAACCCTTTAAAATTTGAGTTTTGTTCGAAATATATTGATCAGTGGCAGAAAAGTAAAGTCGAAATTTTAAAAACAAATACTATAATTATTTGAAGACTTTGATAAGGACTTTGGAACATGACCTTTCATCTTAGCTGTATTTGCTGTTTGAATACTTACATAAGTATAGAATTGAAAAACGTTTTTTTTAATTCTAAAATATTAATGCAACTACATTTGCTACCACTGAAAAATTATTTTTTGCAACTACGAAAGAACCGTTGTAGAATTCTTATTAAAACTGCACCAATTATGATAATACCAGTAGTACATATTACCGAAGTTAATTAAACGTAATCTGCGAAGTTAATTAACGTTAATGGAAACTATAGAAAACGTAAACGATTTTCTATAGTTTCCATTAAGCTTTTAACCGCAAACTTTACTTTTTAACGAGTAGCTTATTTTTGAATTTCAATAAATACAGATTACCAATATTAAATCATTGTTATAAATATTTTTTTTTCGTTTTAATTATTTTTTATTTTAAATTATTTACTTTAATAGAAACACGTTTAAAAGAAATACTATAAACATGTGATATGCGACAACTTAGTAAATATTAATTTGGTGACGTAATGCTACTATATTAATGTTGATCAGAGAATTTATCAGACATAGCGAATAATTAATAATTAAGTATTAAAGTACGTGTAGTAAACCTTTTTTGATCAAATAGAGCTCTAAGCAAGCAAATATCACTCAGTGGGCTGGCTACCTTTACAATATTTGAAAAAATTAATTGTCTAAAGTTAAATTTAAAACAACGGCTATAGCTTAACCCAATGTTTCCCAAACTTATGAGTTTTGTGTACCCTTCCTAAATTTTTCGTAACGCTGTGTACCACTAATAAAAAAATGAATATATATTTTTTTTAAATATGTTTTTTTTTTCGTTCTAAATTTTGTTAATAAGTTGATTTGCATCAGTGAGAAGGAGGATATTGTTTTTGCTGTGATAACAGCTTCTGTGATAAAAAAAAATTGCACAAAAGTTTCAAAAAACACATCTAGCTGTTGACACCACTAATTATTAACTGTTAACTCTGCAAAAAATAGCCAATAGAAAAATACGTAATAGTAAATTTTCATGGCTAGTTTTGTTTTTAAATAAGTTGCAAGATATTTGGCATAGGAACGCGTACCCCTGCTAAACTGTTCCCTTACCCCTGGGGGTACGCGTACCCCACTTTGGGAAACACTTTCTTAATCAATCGGAAAATTATCTTTCGTTTTTCGTTCATCCCGCTCCAATAGCTCATCTTAGATTGTTGTAATGTCAACAGAGTGACCTTCCTCGTGCTTCAAACTATCTGATTGCTAAATTTGATCACTTTCGGTTGGATGGTTTAGGAGTCTATAAAGGACGCACATTCATTTTTATATCTATAGATTACTTGTGTCATCTAAATATAATATTTCTTTAATTTTGTATAACTTTTGTCAGTCTAATTTTAGCAAGCGTTCTTGCATTATTATTTAAGCTATAAGATAAGCGAGTTTTAAATAGTTATTTCATTTTCTCCCTCGAGTTTTTATCTCACTCTATTTTTAAAAAAATATTTTTAGCGATGCCGATTCCATAACTGTGCAACACGTTGAAACAATAAAAAAAACGCATCTTTTAAAATATTGCATGCGAGCAACTTAACGTAGAGGAATTTAAAATATCTCTAAAATAATCCAAAAAAAAAATATTAACATGGAACAGAAATCGAAGATAAGTTTAATCTGTAATAAATTGTTTTAAAAGTGAAATTTCGTTTTTTCGATATTGCGCCATGACTATATAAGGTTGGAAATTGGTGATAGTTTTCAAACCACTTTATAAAAATTTGCTAACTCAAAGGGGAAAAAATTATGAAAATGGATGCTTCTGTTCTTGAGTTATTTACGAACATACAAACCAACGCTTTCATTTTTATAAATATCGAGAAAGAATCATGAGTTAACAAAAATTGAAATATGTATAAGCTTAAATTTAGTAATCTATAGTGATTTACTTTAATTATGAATAATTTAAAAACACTTCATAATTAAACACCATGGTTGGTTTAAAATAACAACTAGGGGGCTCCTGATAGTCAAGTGTATAGCCCCCCCCCCCCTCTTTTTAAGAACAGGCTCTTCACATGGTTATTGAAAACTCGGCATTTTTAGTATGTTTATGCGACACTCTAATTATGCATCTAAAATCGTTTTATGAACAGTTATTGCTGGGATCTTCCAAGGAATTTTGAAAACCCTGATCTTTTTAATCCAGCTCTATAAAGACTAGCGATTTTCGAATCATGCTTTTTAATCATCATCGCCGTTGACGTGCTTAATTATTACGGATTTCATCATCAACAATCCCTGTTATTTTTCAATATTTTTTTTTTTTAAATTTCGAAATTTTTAATAAATTTGAATGTGGGCTTTTAGACTGTTCACTGTTTTTGATATTTGCTTCCAATTTCTTGTAGCTGAAAAAAAGTCCTAAAAAGTCTGTTTTAGGACTATAAGTTCAAAAAATCACTTATAAATTACTAAATATAAATGTCATCAAGTAAAAAAAATGTACTGAACTGAATCCCGACTGAATATTTCATCTTATTTTTATTTATAATGCGTTTGTTTTATATACATTTTAAATCCCTGCAATTTCTTTAGCTAGCGTTTATTTTGCTCAATAAAATATTTATTTATTTATTATTTTTTTACTTTCGTTCAAGAACATTTCAGTTAATTTATTTTAAAATGCACTTCTGTGTTATGTGATTTGATAAAATAAACCTCACTTTTCTCTATCTTTATATTTTTTTCGATAAATTTTGTTTTGTTTAAAAAAAAACATTTTTATTTTGAAAAGTCCTCTGGCTTTGTATGAATTTTAATATTTAAAAGAATTTTATTTTATTCAAATTTATTTCTGTAATAGGAAAGACAAACAATTAACTAAAATAATTAAGATAATAAAACAAAAAGACTAATAAATATTTAAAAGAATTTTTTTTCAGGAAAATAAATTACTAAGTTGACTAATAAAAAGAATTGCGTCTGAAACACTGATGTTAAAATTAAATTATCCTAACTGCCATCAAAATGTCTAAATACTTGGGCACGCAACCTTTCATTCCAACAGGTTGATGCACCTCTACGATATGAATTGCTATAGGAATATTTATTTTCTTTTATATGGTATTGTTAATTCCCTTTTCAAGTAAAAATAACCCTTAACCCCTGAGGCAAAATCTGCGAGAATCTGCGAAACTCTGCAAAATCGAGCAATCTGCGACAAACCTCTCAATCACTAATATCCTTCTGCAAGATACTTTTAATAATAACAAACATATATGTTACTAATTTAAAATAACAAAAGTGCTGTGTTTAGAAGGAAAACTATATATATATATATTTTTTTAATTAAACATGCAATAATTTTTTATTCTAATTTTATGCTTGATATTCTCGCATTTTTTTTTGGGGGGGGGAAGAAGCACAAATTATTTCCCTCTACGCATTTTGTAAATAATCATCACAATAAAAAAAATTCATTGAAAATCATCAAATCATCAAGTAATTGTCGAGAAAAACATCAACGACGAAATCACTCGAATCGGACTCCTAAAATGTTCGAGATTCGTTTCGAAACGTTCGAAAAATTTATTTCTAGATTAGGTTGTTGTAATAAATAGTATCGTATAAAAAATATCGGATTTAAAAGCTATAAATCAATATCAATAACTGCCAAAAATTCGATAGAATTATTGTCTTAAAAAGTAAACACTCAAATGCACAATTCGAATTTTCCATATTGTTTGAAATATATCGGGATATTCTAAATCCACTTGAAAATCAATGTCGATAACTGCCGAAAATACAATCGAAACATTACATCGATTTACGATACTATCGGAGTAAAATGAGCGCGTCAAAAAGTGATTATCCAAATGCATGATTCAAATATTACGTGTAAATTTCTGTGGAAAAGATAAATCTTTTTTTTTTCTTTTACTTTTCAAAAGAAAAATTTCTCTGCAAGAACTCTGCAACGTTTTGCGATTATTTAATATTTAAATTGAAACACATAAATTAATATAGGTTGAAATAAAATTAATTTTATGTTTGAAAAATGTGCGTCTAAGATAGAGTGCATTTATAAATCTTGGAAGGGGGCGCCACTGTTATTGGGATTGTCTAAACAGTAATTTCACATTAGCTTCTGGTTCCGCAGTGGACTGATCGTTAAGACGCGGTTCCCAGCAGATCACCGAAGTCAAGCATCACTGGCTGCGGTCAGTGTGCGGGTGGGTGACCACTTGGATCAGTCTGCGTAGGGACCGAGGATGTGCGGTATGGGTCCGCGTTAAACTGTTGTACCGTAAAGTGCTCGACTTCGCGTGCAGGTCGTCGGGCTACCGAAGCGAGGGAGCCATCCCCTCCGCAGAGGATTAAAATTGTGATGGAATGTCTTCGGATCATCCTCAGGGATGTTTCCCAGACCGTCGCCAATAGCCCATTGAGAAGCTTCCAGGGCGACGTAAATAAACAACAACAACAACACATTAGCTTCTGTATTTTCCATTCCTCGCAAAACAGTCTATTCATCCATCTATTGACGAATCAGTTCAACTAAAACTCTTGAGAGGCAGCGATGACAAAAGTCCAGTCTTGGGATTCTCTGTAAAAATTGTAAGTAATTGTAATCTTCTTCATTGAACTTTTTTTAAATAAGACATCAGTACAGTGTAAAAATCGTCAGTTTTATGTTAACTTCGTCATTTATCTATCGTATGAACACAAAAGATCTATATTTCTCAAATCCATGGTTTTCTAGAATGGAATCCAGATAGATTTTCGCAATGACGATGGACAAATTTGGCCAATGAAAAGCTGTATTTTTGTATATCGTAAAATGCAACCAAAATACGGGCTTCTAACTGCCATAATTGAGCTATTATAAATTGTGAAAATGTAGCTGAATTCCCCCCTTATGCCAACAAGGATATGAATTTTTTGCAGCTAGAATCTTTTGCAGCTTAACAATCAGAAAACTGTCTTTGCATGATGGACATAAAATTGTTAGAAAATCAATAAAATGAACATAACAATATTTCAAAGCATAGGGGCCCCCAAAGGAAGTTTTTGCCCCGGGACCCAATTAAACTAAGTCTGGACCTGGTTACAGGCTTTCTGGGATTCGGGTTTCCTTCTCGTATGCGTCAGAAAAGCAATGCAATATTCCAGGTCTTCAAAATAACATCGTGGAGCACGTATTTCGTTAAAATTATTGTAAAAACTAATTGAATCCTTTATCTCAATAAATAAAAATCCCTTTATTCTTGAGTTTAAAATCTGATTTTAGAGATCTGCTTAACACATAAGCTCCTAGAAAAATTTTTTTTTACTTTTCAAAAGAAAAATCTTTCCGTAAGAATTCTGTAACGTTCTGCGACAATGTCGCCGTGTCGTTGCGATTCTGCCATGGGACTTAAATAGTTTCATGGTTATGACTAAATATAATATTACGGTGCTTAAACAACGCACCTGACAAAACTATGGGGACCCTATTTTCCAGGTTGGGCCTTTTCTACCCCATCCCCATCTTTTGAGGGTCAAAAACCGACAGCAGATGAAAAAATGAAACTAATAACCATTTAGAAGAATTATGAGTTTGTGTCTGATTTTTTTAACTTAGAATATCCTCTGCTATTGATAACTTCAAAACTTTATTTGCTCCAAACATATAAAAGTTTTTTTTTTTTTTGTTCTGAAGTATATCTCTCCACTCAAATTTCTTTGCATTATTCTTTTAATCTTTTTTAAACTTATTAATTAGCATCTTCAAAGTGAGAATTATTAAAATTGCATCTTAGTATGCGATTCATTTATCACTGGATCAGAAGTTGTGTTCCTTTTTTATTTTACGCACTCTTTGTTCAGTCTTTTTTTTTTCTTTTTTAATTAAATAAAAAAAATATTTGAGAGAAATATTTTTTTAAAAAAGTATTAAATATTTCGCAAATAACATTTAAGGAAAAACAAACGAGAGAAATATCAAAATCTTTCGAATCATCATAATCGAGGTGTATGATAGTGAATGCGGAATTGAAATTAAAAAAAATCAGCATATTTGTTAGAATTGGGAGAGGTGATTGTTTGGTTTGGTGTCTAATATTAATCTAAAATTGCAAATATCTTCTTTTGAGAGGATGGTACTAAAATGTATAAAAAGCTGCAGATATTTCGAATTTAACTAAATCGTAAGCTCTTTAAAATAGATTTAGCGGCATTTTAAGGCATGATATACAGTAAAAGTAGTGTTTTTTACGATTTTTTACCACGTGTTTAAATTTTTTTTATTTTAAACGTAAATATTTTCCTTAACGTCTTCTCAAAGAGAGTTAAACAGCTTCAAAACAACCACTTTTAGTTGAAATTTATCTAAGGCAGGAAATTTCCATTATGCCAGTTAACACTATTCTGTGCAACAATGACCACATGCCTGTTGTTTTCAAATGAAAAGCATCAATTCTGATTTTAGTAATAAAACTAACAGCGTCGCAAGGTTGCGTGTTCAAATCACGTCCGGGTCAAGAACGTGTCTGGGTTGAAGTACGATTTATTCGAGCCGCGATGGCTCAGAATATAGAGCGTTCACCTTCCAATTCGGTTAATCGGGTTCGAATCCCGGCGATGGCTGGTCGATACGATATTCCGCATCCGACTTGCATCGACCACAGTGCTGACGTTATAGACGGATCATGGGTTAGAGTCAGGCTAACGGTGGGAGGTTCTCGTGATCTTCCTCTCCATGTAACGAAAATGCGGATTGGTTCTATCAAAAACTCCTCTACGAAACTCCTCCCTTGTCTTCTGGATTGAGTTCAAAATTACGAGGCCACGGAGTTAAACATTAGTAGTTCGAAACCCAAAAATTGGGCCGGTTGTTCAACGACGATTATAAAATAAAATTTATGTTTTGTTTCTATATCAGAACTTTTTAATGGTTTAGTTAGACTTAAAATATATATTTTTATTTATTTCTTTGGTCTAGGAGTAGTAAAAATAACCTCCTCTCAAATGGTAACCTAATTTTTTTTTTTTTAAAATTTTATTCTTTACAAGAGATATATTATAATTTTTAATGGAACTAAAAAAAGAAAAAATGCAAAATGAATGGCCAAAACAGGATAGTTCCTGAAATGAGATACGGAAAGCACCAACCTCGGTGCTTTTCTATTAGTAAATCCAAATTAAGTTATTTTCTACTGTTTAATTATTGAATATTTAGTAGAATTGTAAAAAATGAAAAAGAAAGTGTACCTACTTTATATCATTTTAATAAAATCGAGAAAAAAAAACTTGTGAGCATTTTATTTGATAAGTTCTCAAAATTTAAGAGATTATGGGGGAATATTATTCTCAAGGAACGGAAACTTTATTTTTTATTAATAATTGCATGTTCTAACCTTTAACTTTTTACGAATTAAAATAAAATCTGCACAAAAATTACTTTTGGAGAGAACATTTTGTAGTTTTAGGGGGGAGCAAGGGAAATATCATTCTCAGGAAGGAAACATACAGTCGGACTTCTATTTAACGAACTTCCATTTTGAGAATTTCTCTATGTTGCAATTTTTTTCTAGGAACTAAAATCATTTTGGAAATTTCTTCGTAAAATAACTTCCAAATAGCGAAGTGAATTTTCTATTGAACGAACTTTTCATTGAGATCCACTTTCCCTAGCCCCCAAAATACTTCAGAACATTTCAAACTTGTCAACGCATTTAATGGAATTTATTTTCGAAACCACTTAACTATTAGAGAAAGCAGTAAAATCCCTTTCCTTTTTTGTTTGCATTTTAAACGAAAAATGAATGGATTTTATCAGTAGCCATTAAACTTAAGAACGCGTGTCGTAATGCATGTTTAAAATTACTTTTACACTAAATTCAGTTGCAATTTTATACATAAATTTAGCTTTTTTTTTAAGTTGAAAATGTATGCAGCATGTACTGGATAATGTCTTATGCTCTATTCTTATGCAGATTTCTTTTATGGCTAAGATTTGTAAAATGAATAGTAGATACTAGTTTACAAGGTGCATCCATTGCTGTTTTAATTATGTCTAGTGTTCATGAATTTGAAACCGGTTTTGCGTTGCTTAAGTATTTCAAAAGGTGATTTTCTACTTAACGAATTTTCCATACAACGAATTTATTATCGAGATTTAGCGACTTCGTTAAATAGAGGTCTGACTGTATTTTTTAAAAAAATTCCCGAATACAAAATTATGAATAAACATTTTGTCGTTTAGAGGTGATTATTATTTGAGAGATTTTCTTTAAAATTGCAGAGACTGTTTCAAGTGTTGACTGAATATGCGATCGAAACAAAACAATAATTCTCATGACTATATATATTCTATGTCGGTCACGCTCATTCATAAATATCACAATTTGGAAGGTTGTCTGTGTTTAAAATGAAACGCCGCTTTGTCCCCAATTTGTTTCTAACAATTGAGATACTTTGTGATACCGATCTCTTTAGCAATGAATGAGCTCAATATCCCTTAACAATCGATTTGACCTACCTATTAACGTCTTTTGTCTAATAGATGCGACAAAAAAATATATATATATTCATTTAGAAGGTTGAACTTTCATCCGGAAGAAGCATATTTTTGGGCAAGAAATAGGAAAGAAACTGTAAAATAAATGGAAAAAGTTATAAAAATTTGCATTTTGCAACTTTTTTAGAAACGAAATAATAATATTCATATCATGTATATCGTNAAAAATACAGGTTTTGACAACAACCATTGGCGTCGTCAGATAAAATTTCTTGTGGGGGACCATACTTAGACTTTTATTTTTAGTTCATATATGTATATATATATATATACGTTCAAAATGTAGAGAAAACAAGGGAAAAATTACAGAACAATTAAAAAAAGGGGGAGAAAAAAAAGAAAAATAACGAAAACCGGAGAAAAAAAATTCCGAAAGAAAGGACAAAAGATTTTTAAAAAATTTTAAAAAAATCCGGAAAATAAAAGATATAATCTTTTTATCAGCTCACACGATTATACACGCAAAAAAGAGTGCTTTCTAATGTAGTATCAATATAACCAAAGCAAAATATATCAATACAGTAGTGCAAGGAGAACTCCAAAAATTTTATAAGAAAATTACCACAACAAACTTAATGGTTCTTGGGGGTGACCTCAAGTAAGCTAATTATTTAGTGCTAATTATTAATTAAATTACGAAATCAGCCTAAAAAAATTACTTTGCATGAATATTTTTTTTACATATTTGGATTGTTAACCTTCAAAATAAAGGGAATTGCCGTAACTTGGAAATTGTGGCCCTAATTATTTAGTCAAGAAAGCAGATAAAAGTTTAGTCCCCTTAATGTTAATTTCACTTTTTACGTTTTAGTCATATCTGTACAACTAATCGGGCAATTTAAAAAAAAAAAATTTTAAAAAATGCGACCACTGATGAAACCTGTTTACCCAAAGATTATTTTCTGCAAATAACAATTTAAATAATTGTTCATTTACTTTTATGACTTCATTTAATTGTGGATGAAAGAATTTTTGAATTATGAGGCATAATTTTTTTTTACCATATCAATCTACATATGTTTTATTGAGTAATCTAAAGTTTTAACTATTTTTATTTAGTGGAAGCCGAGAAATATTAAGATAATAATTTTTTTGAAAAAAATTAGGTGACCTTGAAGAAATATTTAAATGTGGTTAACTTATAAGGAAGTTGACTTAGCGTAAAATTTCATTCATATTTTTTAACCGCGGACAATCGATCTCCACTCTTTTATTCTTCTAATTACAAAATAGGATGCTTCCTTTTAAGTCGTTTAAAAATTGATTCGTTATTTAGTAAATAAATTTAAATAAAACATTATATTCAACAAGTTTTATAAAAGCATGTTTCTGATAGAATGTGATTATACATTAGATTTTTCTTTTAAGTTTTATTTTTTAATTTGTTCTTTAATAATTGATACGATTTCAATTACATTCATACGCATACACAGATTTGGAATAATATATTTATTAGCTTCTTCAAATATATATTTTATTATTATCAAGCTATTTACAACTTATGAAAATATAAGTTTTATAAAAGTTATCGTCTTATTTTCTTGAATAAAACTGAAATATCAACGATGATAATCTGAGATTGTGTCTTGATATTTAATGTCGCTAATGAGACTGAGGATAGGAGTTCTTTAAAAAATAAACAGAAACAATTTCTTTAATTAACATTTACAGTACCCTCTATTAAAAATTTTATATTTACGTACAAAATTATTAGTTACGCTTCTCTTAACATTTTAAAGTTACCCTTTGATGTAAATTATCTTTACCAAAATTATCTGTTGTACTTTCTTTAATAATAATAATAATAGAAAAATCCAACTAGAGTCCTTCTTTAAAAGGTAAATGAACAGTTGTGAACACAATGATAACAAGACGGACTTGATTTAGATTGGCCATTTCTACCTATTTATGGGAATAAAAGGTCTATCATAAAGAAGTTGTAAGCCTTTTTGTAAGGGACTGAGGACCAAGCAAGAGATGTGCGGTCATAGAAGAGTTTGAGGACGTTCTATGGAACGATGTCCTTTAAACCAATCTCCGACACAGGAAAAATCGTATCTCGTACTCGTCGTAAACTGAGAATAAAGTTGCCGCTTAAGTAGCCAACATTTTTAAACATCTTAAAATTTCTTAACATCTATCGTCTTAAACGTTTTGATCTTAAAATAAATTTTTTAATTAACTGACCGCGCGTATTTACCAAGTATTTAATTGGGTATAATATTAAAAAAAACACAACTACTTCCACTTAGTAGGAATAACATTTACCATGACGCAATGCTAAATTCTANAATGAACAGTTGTGAACACAATGATAACAAAGCGGACTTGATTTAGATTGGCCATTTCTACCTATTTATGGGAATAAAATGTCTATCATAAAGAAGGTGTAAGCCTTTTTGAAAGAGACTGAGGACCAAGCAAGAGATGTGCTGTCACAGAAGAGTTTGAGAACGTTCTATGGAACGATGTCCTTTAAACCAATCTCCGACACGGGAAAGTTCGTATCTCGTACTCGTCGTAAACTGAGAATAAAGTTGCCGCTTAAGTAGCCAACATTTTTAAACATCTTAAAATTTCTTAACATCTATCGTCTTAAACGTTTTGATCTTAAAATAAATTTTTTAATTAACTGACCGCGCGTATTTACCAAGTATTTAATTGGGTATAATATTAAAAAAAACACAACTACTTCCACTTAGTAGGAATAACATTTACCATGACGCAATGCTAAATTCTATGCCACTATCCACATAAATCAATTATTAATCAAAAATCGAATATCAATTACTTTTCTTTATAATGCAATAAAATCTGGCGAGCAGCTATTTAAACGATCGAACACTTCGTTTGTTTATTTGTGGCTTGAAGTTAGGCTCGCAGAAAATGCCGTTCATGGGTTAAATTTAGTAGGAATAACACAACCTGTGACGCAGGCTATAGTATACCCAATTATATTTTTTTATTTTTCAAAATCTTATTTTTTTACGCTGCCACCTAGATTATTTTTCAATAATATACTAATCTCTTTTTATAGTACTTCAATTTGGCATTTCTTTTAAACTAAACGTTCGTTTCTAAATTATTGTCAAGTTCTTAGTAAAGAAACGCTTATAACTATTGCCACCTAGCTGAAAATTAATCCTCGTTTAGAAATTAAAAACATTCTACTGCTTTAAGATGACTCGACGTTAAAATAATGATTATTAACTAAGCATGTTATGTTTCGAAAAATGAAAAAAAATTATGGATAGTCTTTTTTTATTGCTGCTTATTTATTTGAGTAAGGAAAATAATTAACATAATAAATGCATTTATTATTATTATCTGTACAATGCAAAAAAGATTTTAAAGAAATACAGCAGGTTGCTTTGTATTTCAAAAGGGAACAAAAATTCTTTAACTACAATTTTATTATCACGTTGAAAAAATTTGCTTAAAAAAGTTGTTAATAATATTATATCTCACAAAATACTGTTATATCCGGAAAATGCTCGATATGCCTTATTCTGTTAAACAAAGAAAATACTAAAAATAAAAAATTGTGAAAAAAATTCCAAAACCGTTATGTATTCAGAATCATCATCTCAAAAAATTGCTCGTTTTCTAATGTTAGGTTTTTCTTAATAAAGTAAGGTATATTAAGAAATGTTTTTGAAATACAAATTGTTTTATAGTTGTAATTAGTATGTTCGGAAAATAGTTTTAATGAACTTTTTTTGAGAAATTAGGAATAGAAATTGTTGGTATATTTTACCGTAAGGAGGCAAGAATATTATTGTTTTATTGATGCTCAATTATACCGTGATAGTGGTTTCATTAATCCCAAAATTGAAATCTGTTTGGACGTGCTTTCAGTCCCTGTATAGAGTATCAGGTGATACTCTATACAGCTTTATTGTTTTTACATGGTTGAAACCGGTTTACACTTGATGACGTAAGTGTATCAATGAGTTAAATTCGGCGATATATTACATAAATATAGAACATTTTTTACACCAAGCATTATATTATTATATTATAATAATCAGATCAAATTATTAGACGCAATGTAGTTTTTTAATAATTGCATGTTTTTCACGAGTTTATAGGCAATACTCTTATATTTAAACATACATGTAATGGGTTTTTATTCGGGATTTTTTTTATATACTTTTCTATTTGTATTTATTTTAACGTATTGCATTACAATATTAACCCATTGATGCAGAAACGTAAACAAGTGCAAACCGGTTTCAGTCACATAAAAACAATAAAGACCTGTAATTATAATTTTACATGGAATCTTATAGTGCGTCTAATAGTACTGCCAGGAACTGTAATTGCTAGAAACAGTTTGAAACAATTAAAACTTATAAAAATTATTAGAAATTCAACTTAATTTTGTTAAAAGGGGCAGGATACCTTTATTTTGTTAAAAGGGGCAGGATACCTTTTTTTTGTTAAGAGAGGCAGGATACCTTTTTTTTGTTAAGAGAGGCAGGATACCTTTCTTTTGTTAAGAGAGGCAGGATTCCTTTAATTTGTTAACAGAGGCAGGAGAGATAAGAAAAAGCAGTGAAAATCTCTGTCGTATTATGCATTTCACCATATAATTTGAGTAGTTTTAATCAAATAAAAGAAGAAAATGAAGAGCGTAAAATACAAACTCTATCTATATATGCCCTATAGTATTCTCTAAAATACATCTGGAGTAGATTTTGGATTGATGAATGTCAACTTGTTCGAAATGATTGACCCTGTAACTATTTAACTTTGAATCCATTCCATTGTCTCATTCGACTTTTGAAATTCTTAAACATCCTTAAAAAAAATATTTTTCAGAGCAGCAAAAAAAAAATGATAAAAATAATTGTGCTGCATTGATTTTTTAGAAAGTTGTGACTATATTCATACATTATTATTGTTTCTATCAAAGAACCAAGCCATTATCTGACATAAAATTTATTTTAATATCGCGTTAAGTATTTTAATTTTGTTTAGAAAACTGTGTTACTTATTGAATAATCTCATGAAACTGGAGCAGAGAATTAAAAATTTCACTTTAACTTCAAAAAATATGAAGACGTGAATAAAAGCTGTCATGTTTCAAACACTCAAAAATTCACGTCATGAGTCATTCACGTCTGGCGAGCTCTAAGAACAGCAATAATTAGCGCAGTCATTTTCAAGACTCGCCTCAGGTCAATGAGGAAAACAATAGGGATTTAAGAAAGTTGAAGGAATAAAGTCTTCCACTTGAAAGAAAAGTTTCTTCCACCTTAGTTGAAGAAAGTTTTTAGTTGTTAACGTATTTAAAATGATTTGTTACATTACCTAGAAATCAAGATTAAAATTAGATTTCAATTATAATCTGTTTAAAAAAATGTTTCAATATTTGAAAATAAAAAGTTTCTTCCACTTAAATTGAAAGAAAATTATTTCTTCCGGGGCGGTATTTTTCCCTCTGTGGAAGAAACTGAAAAATGTACTTCATTAATAATTACCTTTTTTATTACTTCGTATCTATGAGAGTAGAATCTTGAAAGAATCTCCACTCTTCGAATTACTACAGTACACCGCTACGATAATTTAACCATCCCGAAATCTACCACTTTAAGAGTAACTAGCGTGCTCACATTTTTAACTGGAGCTTTCAATACAAGTTATCTGTGGTTAAAACCGTCAAAAACTGACGCATGTCAAAAAAAGTTAGTTCCCAAGTAGATTTTATGCTGAATCGATTTCCGAGAGGATACGTCTAATGGCTTAAAAAAAATTTTTATATTGTGCATCATTTTTTTGTGCATCTAAAATATAAAATCTAGAGAAATGAAGCATTGTTTACAGTATAAGTTATACGAATGAGACACTATATAACTTCCAAACTTGCAAATACTTATATGCATTAGAAGTCGGCTAATTTTCATTCTAATATTCAGTCACTATGGGGACAAATAAAGTATTTAATTTTTTTTATACCCTAAATTGAATGAAACCAATCAATAGAGAATCGAACTAACAGTTTGCTGATTTTTACAATTGCAAGTACAATTTTGTAATGGAGCGCTTTCTCGATAACTTCCAAAAGCATGCATCAAAAAACGAGTCAATACTGCATCCGTTAAGTTTAAATAAAAGTATTGTTTTTGAAATAAATCCGTTCAACTGAATTCAGCATTATAACCAAAAAAAAAAAAACGTTTTGAAAGAAATATAAAAATTGTCTAGAGATTAGCGTTATAGGAAACACCAGTATAGTTTGTCTAAAGTAAGAACTCCCCCAGCCATTCGCCAGGACCAGTGGCGGTGACTATGGTAACGAGGTATGACTATTTTAAGTAGGGATGAGTTTTAGAATCACTGTTTTAGAGTGGTTTCGGCTCGAGTCGGCGAGAGAAAGGGAATCTCTTTCCTAGAGTGAAACTACCCTTCTTGTACCCTTCATGTTTCCATAGCACCAGAAGACTTTGTGGCGAGAGGAGTTCTTAGCTTAGACAAACTAGAATATTTTTCTCCGGTCTATTGTGTTAGCCCTAGAGTGAGGAGAAACTACCCTCCCTGAAATGCGTTAGTCTTGTTTCCATAGCTGCAGACAGCCTCAGACTTTGTGGCGGGAGGAGTTCTTACCGTAGAAAAACTATGCATGTCTGCCCTAAACACGCGTTCTTATCAAGAGGGTTTACCGCAGGTTTTTTTAATTTCGTTTTTCATTTAAACCCTATTTTTACTGCACAAATATATGTTCGTTGCACTTAGCCTGATTAAGAACTGGCCATTGCCAAAGTATCGCTTTTGACAAATACTTTTAGAATCCTTATAAAAAAAAAGTCCTTGTAAAAAAAAGTCCTTGTAAGAAAAGAGAAGGAAATTTAAAAAATATGCATTCAATTGAGAATCTATTGGGATTGAGAATCTATTGGGATTGAGAATCTATTGGGATTGTGATATCTATTGAGAGTCTATTGGGAATGGGATGACGCTTTTAATTTCTCCATAACAGTTACACTTATATGAACAGTGTCTTTTCCAACACAGCAGCCCATTGACGTGATGTCAATGGGTGGTGTTACTTCATTGATTTATGTCCTAATTTATATTAAGTTGCAAGGTTAACTGTGTATCTCATAAGTTAAATTATTTTACAAGTCGCGTTGATACATTTTTTGTATTTATGGCTCGCAACGTTCAAGGAGTTAGAACCCAAACCAGAAGAAATCCTATATTAGCCTTCGTGAAGGACTCAAGATGGACTAGCTTGCTTTTTATTATATGGAGAAACAAATTACGTAAACATCTCCCCGGTTAGCCTGACGGCAAGGACATTCCAACTCATGAGCCGTCTACCACTGAGGATATTTTACTTCAGCACTGTGCTCTATGAACCATCTCTGGGATTCGAGCCTGGGGCACCAAATCAGGATGTGAGCTTTCTATTCCTGAGCCACCACGGCTCAAGTTAATTGAACAATAGTTCGTCCACCAGGAGTTGACATTTGGCTCCGCCTTCATCATGTGATATCCAACTATACTATTTCGCTATTTTTGGCAGAAGGAGGTAAACAATCCTGAACAAGGTTGCTATTTGGCGATCATATGACAAAAATATTTATTTGCCATTTTTATGAGCATTTTTTTAAACATTAAATATTTTATAAAATCTCTCTTTTGAGTGAATAGTTTGTCCTTTTTGAGACATTTTGTTGCAATATACTTAATTTTCTAGAGTAACGAAAGATATAAAAACACATGTTAAAGCGAAGCAAGTGACTGAAAAAGAATTCACTGTTTACGTTTGGCACATTAAGGGTTGTCTCGATTTCAAGCTCGGAGACGTCTCTACTCATACTCCAGCTCTGAAATAAACTCTCCGTCCGAGGAGGTGGAGCCAAGTGCCAACTCCTGGTGAACGAACTATACATAACCCAAGTTAACTATTCGCGGTTCAAGTTAACTATTTTCTTTAATATGACAAATAATCTATTTTGCGAACAAAACTTGCAACCTTTATTAAGTAAATGTATATAAATGTTTAAAAAATTAAAAGGAACTGCATATGTCTTGACATAAACAGTTCTGCATTAAGGATAACGAGGCAGTTTTTCTGGATTTCTCAAAAATTCTAAAAAGGATGCTGTTTACGTAACACTCTAGAACAATGTTGTTTCATGTTTCAGATAGGATGGACGAGACATCACTCAAAACGATGAAGCAACCAGATTGATGGATAAGTCATTTGCTGCTGCAGGAAGTCAGACCGTCCATCGGCGGTTATCTCAGAGGGTGGACGAGAAGAAAAGCTCAACCGATTCTTCTTCACAGAAATCAGGATTGCTACAAGCTATCTCAAAATGGAACATCCCTACCAAGGTGAGAGAAATTAAGTGTTTCGATTTAAAACGGCTAGCATCTTGAAAGAAACTGAGCTCGAAATTAAAGACACTAACACTCGAGTTACCATAACTGGCTCAGAGCGCTCGCCTCCCAATGAGGTGACCCAGGGCCACGATAGCCTGGTTGGAAGGGCCCATGTTCAAAAGGTTATGGGTTCGATCCTCGCCGTCCGAAGACTTCCCGTTTAGTAAGTGGTGACTGATGTACGTTAAATCTGTCGGGTCACAAAGTGTTCCATGTTCCCATAACAAATCATACCTCTGGGGGTATTGATCTAGGTGTTTCCTTGTCTTCTGGATTGGGTTCAAAATGGCAAGGCTACGGAGTTGAACATTAGTAGTCATAAACCCAAAATTGGGACAATCCAAAAAAATATATAATAAAAAATAAGATGACCCGGGTTCGAATCCCAGTGATGACTGGTCGAAGCAAAAACCGCACCCGGCTTGCACCGACCACAGTGCTGATCCTCAGTGGTAGACAGATCGTGGGTCCCCTTGTTGTCAGACTAGCAGGTTTTCGTGGTTTGTCTCTCCGTGTAATGCGAATGCAGGTTAGTTCCATCAAAAAGTCCCAGCAGATTTCTCCCTATAGTTTCCTTTTCTTTTGGATTGGGATCAAAATGACAAGGCGACAGAGTTGAATATTAGCAGTCTTAAAGTCAAAAGTTGGGTCAACGACGGTTAGGAAATCGATATGCAGAGATGGAATTGTAAAACAGCTTCTACTTATTGTAATTTTATATTCAGGAACCAGTGAAAATGTTCAGTTACTCCCTGAATTTGTTGTTATTGCTTTGTAAGGTATGATAAAATTATAGTGTAACAGACAGGCATGTAAAACCAAGACCTCTGTCCCTTTGCCACAGTAAGTAACTTAGACGGATTGATTTTCTGAGCTTAAGACGGGATGATTAAACTTTCTCTAACTATTTTTCTAAACTAGTTGTTTATTAACGAAGATACTTTTTCCTTTTCCCCTTCAGTGTAGTGCTAGTGCGATATGCTAGGTGGTAATTAATTTACTGAAAATATTGTGAGCATTACATATCCTTTATAATATGTTTAAGAGTACCTTCTGCATTTGCGTAATCAGAAACAATTCCTTATTCGGAATTTCGCCTTTCGTTAGTTACGAAAAGTAGTTACGAAGAATTTTATCCGAAGAATATGACGAATGATTTTACATTAAGAAAATAGACGCAGCTCAAAATGCGTGTTTAAAGAAATAGACGCAACTGAAAATGTGCATTTACCCAAAACAATTTTTGATGGTCTTCTATTGATGGAGCAACATAATCTTAATGGTAACCATCAATAATTCCATCAGGAACTGTAATATTTTTGATGGTGACCAACATAAGAAACCATCACCCCAATGTGGGAATTCGGACTGATTTATGATGGTCCAACATAAAAATACAAACTTGTTTTGATGGTTTGTTCATGTTGCGCCTTCAGAACTTTCCATCATAATTTCTTAGAAATCCAATATTGGATTTTGATGATATATTCGTGAGAACGAACAACAATTACCATTGAACCATCATGGAAAAACCATCTCGAAATATGGAAAAATTCACGATTTCTTTTTTTTTTAACTGCACGCAATTTGATCTTCTCATCGAAAAAAAAAGCCGGAAAAGTTGCTCATTTAACACTACCTGACCGGCATTTGTGAATCTCAATTACGGAAGCGAGCAACATTACCCATGCCTAGGATGGGCCCACTCACACAACACATAGAGAGCCTCATGATTCGAACTCACAACCATCGCCTTTTCTTCTTCTTTTTTTTATATCCGTTGTTAAACAGCTGACGCAATATTGGGTTTTCTACTTAATGTTTAACTCCGTAACCTTGTAATTTTAAACTAATCCAGAAGACAAAGATACTCCTGGATCAGTACCCCCAGAGGTATTGATTTGTTATGGGAACATGGAGGACCTTACGACTCGACAGATTTAACGTGCATCAGTCACCATTTACTACACGGTGAATCTTCGGCCGGCATGAGATCGAACCCACAAACTCTTGGATATGGATCCAGTGCCCTACTAACCAGGCTATCCCGGCCTAACTGCCGGCTTTGCATTCACGCTCGCTGACCACTCAGTTACCTGACTGGCAATCCATGAAAAGATAAATTAACATTGAGGGATCCAAAGTTAAAAGCTGACCAAACTATAAGGATCAGATTTATCTAATTTCAGAAATCGTAATCCGACGAAAAAAGGGTGTGTTTATTCAGAGAAAGTATCTTATTGCGTCTGATTAAATAATTTAATACATCGTCTGTACTAATTAGCGTATTTGAGGTCTAAAGTTATTCAGGGTGTTCCGTTCATTTTTTTTTTTTTTTGCACTCTTTATATAAACAATGATAAATTTTAAATCATTTTGAAGATACAATAGGAGTCAATTTGAATTAAATAATGAATTGAAAGATATCACCTTAAAAAGCTTGATTTACGGCAGTTGAACATGCATATATAAAAGGAAATAAATCGATGTTTTTTGTTTTTAAGTAGATTTTATTTAGAAGATGTCATTTCCACTAGATTTTGTGGTATTTTTTGGTTAGCCGGGAGCAAGTGAAAAATCGCCAAAAAATGTAGGCATCCACCAACTTTTTTTTAAATGTTTTTTTTTTTAATTTTATTTATTTTTAAAGCCGCAAAAATTAATTAAAATTAAAAAATATTGGTTGGCTAAGCGAAAAGTATCGATATGGTTGCTAGTTCCATGTTTATGACTGTTCACTCGCTTGATATTTCAGTTCTTTATTGCCAACGCGTAAAAGAAACTGAATTACTTTCTTTAGCTACATACGCATTTAGCTACATTTAGCATGCATTTACATCTATCCAGATCATGCCCATGGTTGTTCTATAACCACGTCTATTATTGTATATATTTCAGTAACTTGGTTTTCCTACCTTTGTTTTTTAAGATTTGGATTTTTTTACAGCTGATGGATGTTTCTTTTGATACTTCTTCATTAAAATTTGTTTTTCATTCTTTAAGTCTTCAAAAAGCCTTTTGATTTTTGTTTCAATTTGATTAAAACGGGATATGGAATCTTTAGCTGCATATTTAATTTATCAGATGCCATCTGCAATGAGATTTTGTTTCCGTTATAGAGTCCTGTCTCTTCCCTGATCCTGTTTGTTTTTATTGAAACTTTCATTTACAGTTTGCTTTAACGATTTTTAGTTGGTATAACTGGTGCTGCCAGAAATTATACAAAACAATTTAAATTCGTGCTTAAGAATTTGCAGGGGTCTGTCCAGACATTTTGTGAAAGGTCCGTTTTTCTTGAAATCGTGAAAAAATGACTCACATTCTTTCAACCAGGGTCCGCTTTTATGAATTTGTGCAAATAGGGTCCGTTATTGCAACAAAAAGAAAAAACTTTTTCAAGGAGTTTTTAAATTGTAAAGACATACAAGATTATGTTCAACACTGTAAAATTATAATTAAAAAATTTAAATTTTAAAAAAATAAACAACAATTGCTGCTTCTAAATTAGAGATGAAACATACGAATATTTGGTATTTAGCCTATACTGCTGAACGCAGAATATGGATGAATCGTCTAATAATGGAAGAATCGTCTGCCGAAAACAAAACTTAATTCGTTTACATTCATCTTTTTTTGTTTTCTGCTCTGGGAAGGGTTTATTCAATTAACAAAACAATAATGAAGATAAACAAATTTGTGAAGGGTCCAATTAAAAGAAAAATCATTTTGTGAAGGGTCCAATTAAAAGAAAAATCATTTTGTGAATGGTCCGTTTTTATGAAAAGATATTTTGTGAAGGGTCCGTTAACGGACCCAAATTTCTTCTAAACAGACCCCTGACTATTGTCAAAAATCATGAAATTTTGAATCATGTAAAACGAAAGGCGTTTTCATAAGCAACGGATTGACAATACACCGAAATAGATTGGGGTTAAATTAATTGTGAAAATTTTGAATAGAACAATGAGAACTGTGTCTTTTTTCATAATTCGAAGCGAAAATCAAATAGTAAAGGAAAAATCTCATTTTGAAAAAGGGAAAATTGAGCACTTTTTAAAAACACCTAATGAAAAAAAGCACCTTTAATAAAGTGACCACATTTTTATTGAGACAAAGCGGGACAAATGGGATGAAATGAGAATTACAATTTAGTCAAACTTTCAACACAGCACAATATATATATAAAAATACGAATAAATGTTTGCAAAAATATTTTCAACATCAACTGAAAGTAAGTNAAATAATAAACCATTTTTTAATAGTCTAATTTATCCAATCGTCGAATTTATATTATATATCGTCTAATTTATCCAATTGATACACGAACGTAAACAAGTACAAACCGGTTTCAGTCGCATAAAAACGATAAAGCGGTGTAGTATCACCTTATTAATTGAGATTTTGCGTACAATCTTATAGTGCGTCTAATAATTTGGCCACGGACTGAAAGTGTGCAGAAACGTTGCAGCTGCTCCAGCGTGCTTAGTAGGAAGAAAAAAGGAATCAGTTTTCGTTTTTTTAGTGTTAGTTGATCCTCACATTCTGCACTAAAGCTGTAATTTTTAAGTTAGTAATAGAATAGTGAGTCAAAATAGGTTGTTCCACTCAGAGAGAGAGTGACCCTTTGGTAGATTCCTTCGAGGTTGGAACAAACAATGGAATAACATTCGTGTCGTCTTAAGCCAATGTCTCCTCATTAAGAAGATATGTTAATGTGCCGCGGCAAGATGTTTATCGGGGATATGTTAAGCTTTTAATATGTTTAAGGGGGAGGGGGATTACAATCAATTCTCGTGACATTCGAATCGGGACCATTGACCGTCTTCCATTTGTAAAATCGGTTCATAGAAATTCATTCGATGTTGCAGACGTTTAAAACAACAGTGAATCCACTTCTCACGAATCAAAATATACTTTTTTTTCTCTCGGTTCTTAATTTCATTACTTAATTTGTGAAAGTAACCTCTTTCAAGTCAATATGGAGGACAACATATTTCATGCTCTGTGTTTTATGTTCGGTTTTCGCGTATTTTTGTCCCGCATTTTCGCTATTTGTCATTGTACGCCGGTTGATTTTGCCCTAATTCATGATCAAATAGTGACATTTAAAAAGAATTTAAAAACCGTGTTTTTCAACTAGACTAAAAGACGTTTCTTTCATATAGGTTATTTTTTGGAAACATGACAAATTCGGAAAAAAAATTTCTTCAAATTTAAAGTCTTCAAAATAATTTAAATTTTTTTTGTATAGTTATTTAATTACATTTATTAATATCTTACAGACAGCGATGTAGTTTATTGACATTTGTTCAAGAAAAAAAAAAGAAATTCACCAGAAATTTGAATGCCAGGAAAATGACATATTAGCTTAGAAGTTAAAAAAAAAACAATCATTTTAAGCTTATAGTAAGTAACTCAACTTAAGAAACTCATATAAGAATAAGTAGAAAAGTTTTCAGTTTATTTTTCCTTCGCTGTTTTTAGGCCCCATGTCTTAAAATAACCTAATAAAATTAATTTTATAATAATTTATAACGGAAATTTATTTTTATTATATTATTTAACATAAAATATCAGAGATGCCAACTGCTCCGGACAGGCCAAAATAATTAAAAAAGCGGTAAATAACTACAAAGTAAATTTTGCCAATATTTAACTATTTTTGCTTGCTTTTTAAAGGGCTTAGCATTGCATGAGTATCATAAAGTGGTTAAATATATAAGCCTACGAATTATTTAGAAATAGTGGTGGATAAAAATCTACTAAATTGAATTTATTAAACCAAGAATCACAACTGATAAACTACCACTTTGAAATATATATTTGCTGTCCGGAGCAAGTTGGCATCTCTGAAATATTTCAAATCATTTTATTTTGCAACTTTATTACATTCTTTAATTAAAAGACCCAAGCAGAGTTTAAAGACTTTGACAGAATTGAATTGTCCAGTGATGTTCTTGGCTTATCCTTTATATTTTAACCATCTGAGTTTTGAAAATCAAAAATAACCTAAAGCCTTTGCGTTAGATGGACCATGAATTGCTTAAATTAATTCTTTTATCCACTGTGGAATGAGACAAAAATGTTTTTGTTGTTGATAAGTACAGAATAAAATTGTGTATAATAATCAATCAATCAATAAATAAATAACTTTAATTACAAGTAAGCATATTGCAATCTTGCATAAACTGGGTATTAGGTTAATATTTGTTTTCCCTCTTTACGCTATACTGTCTTAAAAAAATTTTGGTAACTGTGACAATATCCTGGTAATCAAAAACCAGGAAAATTACGGCCAGGATAATGACAATTTTGTCATTTTACAGCATTAAACTTTAATTTAACATTTCGACCAAAGACGTTTACTTTCCGCAGAAAACATCAGGATTTCTTGAAATAACTCAGGTAAATCTATATAGTTTATCTTATTAAGGATTTAATAAATACAGGAAAATGACAACATAAAAATTTACTCACCTTGTAAAATTTTTCGAAATAGATTTTGAACCAGAAAGTTATTTCTTTATTCCTGCAATACGACATGTTCTGACTATTTTGATTATAAATTACTAAAAAGAAGTGGCCAGGAAAATGACTGATTTTCATGTGACAAACAAACTATTGACAGAAAGTTTTATTTTCAGCAATGTTTTTGGAGATAATACCCTCTGAATATATTCTAGAAATGCTTACAACGGTTGAGATAAAAAAAATTGGATATTGAAAATTGTATGGGAAGTCTCGAAGCTAGTTATTATTGGAAATATTGTTTGTGACATAACAGGAAAATGACATTTTGAAATTCAATTGAATTTTTTAAATATACAAAACAGTCAATGTTAGTGCAAAGTAATTTTAAAATGCTAAAAGCAATGCTATTTATTTAAAAAAAATTTTGAAAAGTTCTTTTAGTAGTTATACTAAAGTAGCTTTAGTAGTATATAGATACATATATATGATCTTGGAGAAGAAGACTGTCAACTGTCGTATTTCGTGAGAATCACCCATATATTTTTAAACAATGTTGCACATTAAATTGCTTATGGAAAAAAATGAAATACCTTCATTCGGTTTTGCCCAACTTTCTCTTAAGCCTAAAAAATATCAAGCAGAATTGAGAAGACTTCTCTTGTATTCGACAACCGGCAAAGAATCGGATTTTTCAATTAGTCTTCGTCATTATATTTTATATTCTGCTTTAATATAAAGTCATTTCAAAACATTTAGTATAGGGCCCGGAAAACTTGGTGGTCCTTGGGCCTGAATTTGTCTTGATCGGTCCCTGCGTACCATTCGTAACAGTTTTGCTAAAGCTGAATTCTTAGTCGGCGAGGAAAATTCAGAAATTGGGGTGGATAACATTCCTTTAGAAGAAAATGTGGGTACGGCTAAGAGAGAACCACGAAATCAATAATGATTAACGATTTTCTTTTTATTGATTCTGAAGCGGCAACCACAGAAACATTAACTGAATCGGATATTTTGGGACAGTGTGAAAAGTAAAAACAGTGCGGCAATACATTTTGAGGAAGACTGAAATGATGAAGAAATCACCAAACCTTCATATGATAAAATCATTTGAAACAATTCAATAGTAGATAATAATTTTGCAAGATAAAGGCCAATCAATTGCTATTTTAATTATGTCTTATGAATTTAAAACCCGTTTTGTGTTATTTAAGTATTTAAAATGCTGATTTTCTATTTAACGAATTTTCCATATAGCGAACTTTTTTTCTGGATTTAGCAACTTCGTTAAATAGAGATCCGACTGTACTTAAGTTATTTTTCCCTTCCCTCATCAAGCTTTTATGATTTCCCTAGAAAAAATACTGTTCAGAAGTTTCATATTCTGGATCGAAATGACACCATTGGGTAAACAAAAAGCTGGCTCACGGGACATTTCTGTTTAATTCTGAAGGAGGTTCGCAACACATCTGGTCTGCAGCTGTTTCATGCTTGCTTGATTTACAATAACTTCTATTTTTATTTTTCTTCTTTATACCAGGTAAAATCATTCAGCGTGTTTTATCTTGACAGGAAAATAATGTCAGGCAGAGTAGAAAAGTTTATTAAACCACCGTTTGGAAATTCGATCCAATATAAGGAACTAAAAGAAATAAGCGCACGATGTATTTTTATTATTATAAAGGGATGCAGAAAAAATGAGGGGAAATTTAAAAAAAAAAATATTCAGTTATAGCTCAATAGAAAGCATATTACGAGAACTCACACTTTTTCAAGCGACCACCAGAATACTAATACAGTCAGACCTCTATTTAACGAAGTCACTAAAGCCCGATATAAAGTTCGTTACATGGAAAATTCGTTAAATAGAAAATCACCATTTGAAATACTTAAACAACACAAAACAGGTTTTAAATTCATGAGACATAATTAAAATAGCAATTGATTGACCTTTATCTTGTAAATTATTATCTACTAACGAATTTGTTTCAAATGATTTAAACATTTTATCATATAAGAAGGTTTGGTGATTTCTTCATCCTCTCCGTCTTCATCTGCCTCACAATTTATTGCTGTATTGCTTTTATTTTTTAAGCTGTCCAAAATATTTGATTCAGTTAATGTTTCTGGGGTTGCCGATTCAGAATCAATAAAAAGAAAACCTTTAATCAGTACATCATCATTAATTTCTTGGTTCTCTCTTTGCCGTACCACATTTATATTTTGTTAAGTATCAATAAGCGATGATTTCAAAACTTTAGATATATTCGTAAATACTTAATTGGCCACAAGTGAAACATTTAGTTTGCATTTGTAGACAATGCAAGTTTTGTATTAGATTATTTTTCTTCTGAAAAACTAATACCAAAGGTTTTTTTACATTAGAAGTTTTGTTCTCATATACAGTGAAACCTCCTCTGTTCCTGATTAAAATGGAGGTTGGTCATTCTTAGGGTTTACCTCCAATTGACTTAAAAAAATTATCGAAAAATAGCAAAAATTCTTCAGCTTTTCTAGAATGCATTTGCCACAATTATGCCGTTAGTCACGAAAAAGTAGGGGATTAACCCTCATGAGCTCCCTGGCCCACAACGGACTATTGTGGGAATGCTTGTTTTACCTTTATTAATTTTGACGCGTTAACGATTTTTATTTGATGATTTCGGCCTATTGAAGTTTAACGAGCAAATCATCACGTTTTTTCATTCACGTTGTAAATTAACTTTCTTTGAAAAAAGAAACTTTCTTAAATCAATTTTTTGTGCAATTGAAAATCAACTATTCTTTGAAATATCAAATCTCGTCCTATTGCAAATCGACTCTCGTCTTGTCGTGTAAATCAACTATCTTTGGAAAAATTAACTCTCGTACCATTGTAAATCAAATCTTGTTGGAAAAATCAACTCTCGTACCATTGTAAATCAACTCTTTGAGAAAAAATCAACTCTCGTACCATTGTAAATAAACTCTGGGTAAATCCTTTTTTCTCCCATTGTAAATCAACTTACAACGGAAAAATAAATTTCCATTGGGAAGATTAACATTTTGTAAATCAGCTCTTGTAGTAACTCAAGTAGTCGTTGCATTATGTAGAAGTATTTCTGAAATTGTATATGAATCATGCCACAATTGCAATTATGAAATTATAATTTAGATGCATGTTTCCGAAAAAAATAGCGAGAAAATAAAGTCTGAAACATAAACTTGACTATTTTTACGACGTGTGATGGTTAGCCATTCAAATGACTGTAACCGTCTCTGTAACATTAATAAAGCGCACTTCTTCACAAATTAAGACATGTTAAAGACACTTTTGTTAGTTCTTATTCCGAACTTTCTTTTTGTTCTAAAATACGAAATTAAAGAGATCAGAGTTCAAACGATTTCGATCTGGCATCAACAGGTGGAAACACAGTCACGATTGTAAAACTTTTTCTGCTGCTTCATAATAGCCTGTGGAACGTGTCAATTAATAATGAGTTTTTTTTTTTTGTACGTGGCGTCACGCTTTATCATGTTTGCGTGCAATTCCTTTCTCTCTTTCTTTCACGCATAAGGAAACGCATTTAAGACAACAGATTGCTAAAAAATATATATATATATGAAAGCAAGAGTTCTAATGACAACAAACAAAACTTTCAAATGTATTGTTTTTTATTCAATTCATTAGTTCACACTCTCTCTCTATATCTTGTCTGAATTTTCAATCGTTCGTAAAATATTTTTTATTCATCCACTCAAGTTTAAATAGTTTTTTTTTTTGAACTTGTAGTGGGTGACACTTGATGTTAATACAGTTTTTTTTAAATATTAATCCATTCGTAAAAAAGGGATGAGCGAAAAACGAAATGGAATTTTCTGATGGGTTAAGGGTTAGTCATTATTTTAAATTTTACTACAAGCGATTCAGTTTTTTCACATATTTTAAAGATTACATCAGTGATCACTTCTAACTTATAGCTCTATTTGAACAAAAAAAAATAGTTTATTGCGTACATTTAAATATTTAATTATTTTATGTTCGCAAAAGTTCAAATACATTTTTTTTAAAACTCGTAGTGTATGACACTTGATGTTAATACAGTTTTTTCCAATATTAATTCACTCATTAAGCTCAATTAATTAATTTTAGTTTTATGTGAGAGAAAAAGGTTGTAATTATTTAATAAAAAGTAACTAAAAAAAATTTTTCTTTGTTGATCTAAGAAGGAATTGACTTTAAAAAATATATACAGTCGAACCTCACTAACTCGAACCTCGATTTNTCTTGTATGTTGACCACTGAAATAAGTCAATTTTATCTAGGAGTATTATGAAATTCTATTCTAAAACCCTCATAAGGTGACCAGAAAAAAAAATTCAGAAAATTTTCTGCCATTTTGGCAACGTATGTTAAAATTTCACTTGTTTGGTGAAATAGTGTAAAAAGCTAATCTAAACTCTTTTGTGAATTGGCCATCAGGGGAAACTGTAAGGGGCCAGCTTTTGACCATTTCTTTCATCCGTTCATTGAAAACAGGTGTGTTAGTTGAAAAGTTTCTCTTCCAGTTGCAATAGCGAGCATTTGAATAAATGAATGCTCTGAAATATGCTTTGATCCATGGTCTTTGATTTATGGTCTTTGATCTTTAAGTGTAGTAAATAAATTTTAAAGTGTTCAAATAATTATATTTTGTTAAAGTTTTCAAATTACATGTTTACGTGTTCTGATATTTTAAGAAATTATATTTATTAACACTAGAAAGACGGAAAACTAGTATATACCTATATTGCCGAAAAGCAGTCAAAATGACTAGATTGTGAATGCGCCAATAAATTTGTTTAAAATTAATTTTTAACATTTTTTATATTATTTACAGTTATGTAACAAGTTATTCGTAAATATTAACAATAAAAAAAATTATATGTTGTTCAAAAAGTCACAAAATTCTAAGAAATTGTGTCATCGTGTACATCATTGTTTTTCTAATTGAAATTAAAAGCTGTCAAAATGACTTCCTTAGGCAATCTAGTGTTAAACACTTCACATGCATGACTAACGAAATAATTTTTTTAAAAAAAATTAGTTAAATATTAGAATTATATGCATCAAATTGAAGTTCATTCAGGTTTAAACACAAACTCTTTTGTGAGATATTCATTTGCATTTCAAGATATTTTTTTGCATATTTTCTGAATAAAATTTTTAAGTCAAGTAAGAAAAATTTTTTTATATATAGCAACATGATATAGGAAACGAAAAAGTAAACAATGACCCACCCCCTCTATAAGTTGACCACTTGTCTAAGTTGACCACTAAAACAATACACCACAAGTGGTCAACTTACACAAGTTTTACTGTATTAGTTCACACTCTACCTATATATTGTTAAAATTTTCAATCGTTCATAAAAATACTTTTTATTCATACACTCAAATGTTCAAATACATTTCCTTTTAAACTTGATGTTAATACAGTTTTTTCAAATATTAATTCAATAAATAAATTTAATGAATTTTAGTTTTATGTGGCAAATTTTTTTTTAATTATTTAATAAAAAGTAACTAAAATAAAAATTTGCGAAAAAAAAAACCCCCACAAAATGGTAATAACTTTCGAACAAATTCAAATGCCAAAGAAAAAAAAACTTCCGATATGTTGCTAAATGAGAATGGCCCTTACTGTACTTCTGTCATTTCAGTTGCGCGGATTTAATTTACGCGGATAATTTACGTATTATTTTTAATTACAAATGTAATAATTCTCGCACTAATTATCAAACGCTAAGTTTTTTTTCTTTATTTCATCGCACTGCTTAAATTTTTCTTCACTCCGTAATTTTACGTTTCCGACTCATATTGGAACAAAAACAAAATGTAATGCAAAAAAAAAGCGAAAAAATTTGCCGAAGGCATTTAAAATTGCAATAACTTTCATACGAATTGGAATTTCAAAAAAAAAAAAAAATTTATATTTATAAATGGACCAATCTAGTAAAAAAAAAAAACTGGAATAAATATCAGAATAAACTTTGCAATGTGATAATTTCTATGTAATCTTCAATACTTTTTTTTTCTTTTCTAGAGAGAAGATACTTTAATAGAGAAGTTGGTGGAAAACTATCTGGGCACCCTGTATACGCCCTATCCGTCTGTTCGAAAACAGTTATTGGAAGAATGTCGAAGCATGGCGGGAGAAGGGGAATATTTCGAATCTGATTACCTACGTCCAGTCTCAACCCTCCTCAAAACACTCCGCAGGGATTACGTAAGTTATTCTTTTTACGTAAGGAATTACGTAAGTAATTTTTTTCACTGTTAAATTTAAGAGAAAGAAAAATACTTAGATATGAATACATTTGAGAAATAATGAAACAAATTTAAGACATTGTAGTGTGTTTACCACTACAAAAATGCAATTCCTAGTCACTAGAATATAAGACATGCTTACTCAATTCTATGATGGGGTAACTTTGTTGGCATTGTCTATTACTTCTCTCCTCATATTGGTGACCCGGTCGGAAGTGAACACGCCTGCCTTAACAGAAACTCCCACCTCGATATGAACACTGTAAAAAATTATTTTTCAATCAACTCAAAATAAATTGAATAATAATTCTTATTTAAAGGTAAANGTGACCCGGTCGGAAGTGAACACGCCTACCTTGACAGAAACTCCCACCTCGATATGAACACGCTCATGTCGATGGGTGGTTCACATTGAACAGTTGACTTGCTACTTGTGACGGCGACATTATCCACCTGCGCTGTTGCTACTCAGTCTCGATCACACACTACTTCGGCCTGCATACACACGACTGCTCATGTCAACACAGGAGCAATCACGACCCTGATCTTATTACAGTTCTCACGATCAGCAAGAGTACGGTGATCTGAATACAGCTCTCTCTGTTTCGCACAAAACATCAATGTATCAACAAGTAGTATCAATTCATCGAATTCTATCACAGATATAATTATGGTGGGGAAATACTGTAGTGTATCTACCACTACAAAAATACAATTCCTATTCACTAGTATATGGGACATGTTAACTCAATTCTATGATGGGGTACCTTTTCATAGATGAAAAATGGCATCGTCTATAACTTCTCTGCCCCCCCCTCCCCCCCAGCATTATGAGAAGTAAAATAAATGTCTACACGAACTCTCCAATTCGTGGTTCGACAGTAATCCCCCCCCCCTGATCTATGTAAATATGGAATAATTCCCAGAAGTCAAAGTCAGTAGTTGAAGAACAATGATTCATTTCATACTTTGAAAAAATTCAAATAATTTTATGAATGATCTTTCTAGTAAAGTATCGCATCCTTTCCCAGGAAATCAGCTTGAAACCTTCAGGGAAAACAGTGTATCATTAAGCTAACTACAGTTATTTTAATATCAAGTCAAGATCTTTGAAGAAAAAAAAAACCTGCATTTTTTTAAATAAAATTAAAGGCAGATACTTCAGAGATCAATCTAGATTTTCGATCGAAATGGACTACAGGTGGCGTAAAGCAGAACTCTCTACCTATGACAACATTTCGCCTGCTTTTACCATTTAGCGTGTGGAGAGTCATAGAAGAAGGAAGTACGTTAGTTTCTGTCTTGATTGTCATATATATTAAAATCTTTGAAGTTGGGAAACTATACGGAACTGAGAACTACATTAAACATAGTTCTATACACTATCTATCTTGAGAAGCTTGATCGACAGCAACAGCAGTGACGGCGACAGAATTTTTTTATTATATAGAGACAATTATTATTTCCTTCAAAAATAATCAAACATTTTTTGAATCACAAGGCAGATAAAGTTTTGCATCATTTTAAATTAAGTAATTTCAAATGACATTATTTAAACGAAATCGGTTGAATATTCCTCGAGAAATTGAAATTAATATACACGACTCTTTTGAAATTTTGTAACTCATAAATTACCGTACTAGCAGAATTTTTAGCTCACTGTCTATTAAAATATTCGTGCTATTTTTATGTAGAATTATCATCCACATCCTTTTATGTGCTAACTACAGAGGAATTATTCGACTTAATATTACTTATGAAATTCTTTTCATATTGTTTAATAGACGTTATTGAAGATTCAGTTCAGAAGGGGTAGATTTACAACCACCAAATATACATATAACAGGTTCTGGAAGAAAAAAACAGAGTACTCTCTGTAGATGTATGGCAGCATAAATAGACTCCTTGAATGTTTGCTCGAATCGAATATCCCTGAAAAGACCTATAAAAGCATGCAATGAGTAGAAATTCAGGGCGAATTTTCTAAACCAATGGAAATGAGGTTAGATGTACTTGTTGTAGTTTCTATTTACGTCGCACTAGAGCTTCCCATTGGGCTATTGGTGACAGTGAACCGCGGTGGCTCAGGGAATAGAGCGTTCGCCTTCCAATGAGGTGAACCAGGTTCGAATCCCAGAGATGACTGGCCAATACGAATTACGCATCCGGCTTGCACCTACCGCAGTGCTGACGTGAAATATCCTCCGTGGTAGACGGATCATGGGTTAGAGTCCCCTTGCAGTCAGGTTTACCACGGGAGGCTCTCGTGGTCTTCCTCTCCATGTAAAGCAAATGCGGGTTAGTTCCATCAGAAAAATCTCCCTCAAAAGCAAATTTCTTCTGATACTCGATGCAGGAATTCCCTTGTCTTCTGGATTGGGTTCAAAACTACAAGGATACGTAGATGAACATTAGTAGTCGTAAACCCGAAAATTGGTTTGACTGTTCAACGACGGTTACAAAATAAAATAAAATATTGGCGACGGTCTGAGAAACATCTCTGAGGATGATTCGAAGACATACCAGCACTATATTGATCAGCTCCAGGGGGGATGTCCCCCCCCCCCCGCTTCGATTGCCCAACGACCTGAGAGCGAAGTTGAGCACTTTACGGTAAAACAGTTTAACGAGGACCAATACCACCCATCCTTGGTAGACTGATTTAAGTGGTCACCCACCCGCACACTGACCGCAGCCAGTGATGCTTGACTTCGGTGTTCTACTGGGAACCGTGTCTTAATGATCAGTCCACTGCGAAACTAGATGTACTTGCGCGCTGTACCCTTTCAACGTAGGATTAGAAAAGCTCATTTGTGACTCAAAAATCAAAATAAGAGGAAATATGTTTTATTTTATTTTATAACCGTCGTTGAACAGTCAAACTATAAGTTTATGACTACCCATGTTCAACTCTGTAGCCTTGTCATTTTCAACCCAATCCAGAAGACAAGGGAACTCCTGCATCGAGTATTGGGAGAAATTTGCCTTCGTGGAGGANTGCTGGAACTAACCCACATTTGCGTTACATTGAGAGGAAGAATACAAGAACCTCCCCTAGTTAGCCTGACGGCAAGGGGACTCTAACCCATGATCCGTCTACCAGTGAGGATATTTCATGTCAACTCTGTGGTCGGTGCAAGCCGGATGCGGAATTCGTATCGACTGGGATTCGATTCCGGCCCGCCTCATTGGAAGACGAATGTTCTATTCCCTGAGCCATCGCTGCTTAGAGGAAATATATTTTATTTTATTTTATTTTATAACCGTCGTTGAACAGCCGATCCAATTTCATGGGTTTACGACAACTGATGTTCAACTCCGTATCCTTGTAATTTTGAACCAATCCAGAAGACAAGGAAACTCTGAATCAGTACCCCCAGAGGTTTTGAGTTGTTATGGGAGCATGGAGGACTTTGAGACTCTACAGATTTAACGTGCATCAGTCACCATTTACTCCACGGGGAGTCTTCGGCCATCGATGATCGAACCCACGACCTCTTGGACATGGGCCCAGTGTCCTACCGACCAGGCTATCCCGGCCCCTAGAGGAAATATATTGTAAAAATCTGTTGCCGATGATATTTACATCATAGCAAGAACACCTGCTGATTTGAAACAGGTTTTTCTAGCCCCGGAAAAGGAGTCAAGTAAAATGCATCTTACAGTCAACCAGGAAAAAACTAAATAGAAACAGTGCCCTAAGATAACAGAACCATCTGCAAATTGGTACATGTAAATTTACAATGGGGCAGGGATAGCCTAGTTGGTGGTGTACTGGGCCCACGTCCAAGAGGTCATAGGTTCGATCCCCACCGGGGGAATGGTGACTGATGCACGTTAAATATGTCGAGTAACAAAGTCCTCCATATTCCCATAAGAAATCATACTACTGGGGGTACTGATTCAGGTGTTTCTTGTCTTCTGGATTGGTTCAAAATTACATGGCTGTGGAGTTGAACATTAGTAGTCGTAAACCCAAAATTTCCTCTAATCGCATACTTATCAAAAACTTGAAAAATGACACAAAAATATTAAAATGTTTTTGGATTCTTTAAGTAGCGCACACTAAGAGCTATTTTGGGGGGAATACAAGTTGATGCTAAGACGCTCAAATTTATCGTGAATTCAAAAAACCCGATGTCATCAAATACATAAAAATCCAAATAATTAAAAGGACTGCTCATGTTATTAGAATGAACAAAGAACGACCCGCTCTGAAACAGTTCTTGGCCAGGCTCTCTGGAACAAGAGCTGGAGGCCAACCCAACCTCAGATAATTTGACTGCCTAGAAAAAGATCTCCATTTTAAGAACGATTAATTCGAAAACCGTAGCTAAAAATAGAGAGACACGAAGAACCTGTCGTGCCACTAAAGAAGAAGTTTATCATTCGTAATATTAAATATATTTTTTAAAAAAAAGGTTTACATTCACTTGTATTCACACTCACCTTTTAAAAATTTCAGGGAAAAAGTAAAATTTAAAATTTTAGGAAAAAGTCAGGGTAAGTGCTTTTAAACTAAACATAATGATATACGCAGCATTAGCAATACATTTTTCAGCAAATTTGGCTTTGTCAAAAATAAATTTTCTAAACTTTTCTTCTTATCTCTGTTGTCTTCTTGTCTATGTTTTCTTCTTATCTAGATGTGTTTTTTTTTTTTTTAAATCTTTTTTTATCTATTATTTCCATGCCATTCACCCCCCCCCCTGCTTTTTTTATATNTATCAAAAACTTGAAAAATGACACAAAAATATTAAAATGTTTTTGGATTCTTTAAGTAGCTCACACTAAGAGCTATTTTGGGGGGAATACAAGTTGATGCTAAGATGCTCAAATTTATCGTGAATTCAAAAAACCCGATGTCATCAAATACATAAAAATCCAAATAATTAAAAGGACTGCTCATGTTATTAGAATGAACAAAGAACGACCCGCTCTGAAACAGTTCTTGGCCAGGCTCTCTGGAACAAGAGCTAGAGGCCAACCCAACCTCAGATAATTTGACTGCCTAGAAAAAGATCTCCATTTTAAGAACGATTAATTGGAAAACTATAGCCAAAAATAGAGAGACACGAAGAAAAATTCTTGAGAAGGTCAGGGCCCACGCAGGGCTGTCGTGCCACTGAAAAAGAAGTTTATCATTCATAATATTAAATATTTAAAAAAAAAAAGGTTTACATTCACTTGTATTCACACTCACCTTTTAAAAATTTCAGCGAAAAAGTAAAAACACGATAAGTGCTTTTAAACTAAACAAAATGATATACGCAGCATTAGTAATACATTTTTCAGCAAATTTGGATTTGTCAAAAATAAATTTTCTGAATTTTTCTTCTTATCTGGTCTTCTTGTCTGTTTTCTTCTTATCTATGTGTGTTTTTTTTATCTAAAGATAAAATCTTGCTTTTCATTATTTTCATGCCATTCCCCTTCCCCTTTTTTTTATATTTACTTAATTGGGATTTTTTATTCATTATAAATATTCTAAAAGATGTCTATTTTCCATTTAACAGTTTTTCCTCCCTATACTTTATGACCTCAGCTTAAAGTATTCTAAACTTAATCATACTAAGTCCTTTATCAAAATGTGCACACTTTTTAAAGATACATTTTCCTGATTCGTTGTATTGAGGAGAAAAATAAAATTTTTACAGATCTATACATTTCAAGTGTTATTATTAAGAACAAATAATTTGAAAACCTAGTAATTTTCAATTATAAATATTATTATTTTTTTATTTTTGAAGAACTTCTTTAACTATGTTTTGGTGCATATCTTACTGTGCCGTGATGTGTAAAAATGTAAAATTTTATCAGCTCAATAAATATTTCTGTGCATCCTTTACGCAATGGTATGAATTTAGGAAACTAAATAACTGAAACTAATAACACTGCTCAAAGAAGAAAAATGGCCAGTGAGAAATCCTTTACAGCCCCGTTTGGTCATGATTGCTTCATCCAGAAACAAAAAAATAGACGAATTTGAAACCAATTTCTTTTAAAATGTAACTGAAGAAAAATTAACAAGAATAGTTTTATTTCATATATAAAAATAAAAAAGTTTATAGATCTTTTTTTTTTTTAATGTTTTCAATTATTTTTAAAGTTCTCATTTTTTTTTTTTTAAATTGGTTTTTTACTCATAAAGTTAGTATCTATTCTACTCCAGAGATGGCAGCACGATGTCTGTTATCTAGCGACTTCCGCTGTCAACAAACCCCCCTTTTCTTTTGAGAAACCGGAAGTTTCGAATCTCACAAGTAATGAACAGTAAACGCTTAATCTGAAACAGTGTTTTGTTTGTGTGTGTGAAAAAACGAATGAAAGTTTGTCTAAGAATTAGAAATCGTCGTGTTAATGATTTCTTGATACGATGGATGTCAACGTGACGTAAGTTCTGTTTTGTTTGTTAATTTTTCCTTAAAAACCTACGTTAATTTATCTTCGTAAATTAAGTGAGCATTGTTTTTCTAAAATTATATTGAGATGCCGTCAGGAATGCTGTCCAGCTTCTTTCGAGTGTTCTCAGGGCTCTTTATCGAATACATTATCTTTTCTCAGATTTAATGACTGTTTTTGTGCCGTCGTGTACATTTCAATGTTCGATATCAGGAACAATAAACTAAAATGATACCCAAGTGTTTGAATGGAATGCACGTAAATAGTGGTTAAGTAAAAAGTATAGTTAGATTATAATAAAATTCGTATAATAGTCATAAAAGAATTTAAGCAATAAAGGCAGCAAAATATTTATTGAAATTATATGAAAGTTTCTTTGAAGAAGTGGAGGTAAAAAAGTGAGCATTTTATTAGCTTTTCAGAATGTCCAAAATCAAATNTTTTTTTTTTTTTTTTTTTTTTTTTTTTTTTTTTTTTTTTTTTTTTTTTTTAGATATAAAAGAAACTTGGGTGTATAAAATAAAAAATAAAAAAAAAATTCCCCTTGAAATACGCTATTGGCTTTTAGCATTGTCACTATAAATATTAAATACCAATTCACTAGTCTATAAGACATGTTAACTTGATTTTATCATGAGATACCGTTTGATACCTACATGAATGTTGACATATTCAAAAATTAATTTCCCTCAAGTTAATAAGCTAGTAGTATATGATATGAAAGTATATTCCGTCATAGTTCAAGAAGGCTATAAACTTCTCTGCCTCTTTTTATCCTTTTTTCTTTTCTTCATTGGATATTATCAAAACTGAAAGTGTTGCTAATTAAAAGCAATAGAAAATTTAAATCAAATATCTTTTATATTTTACAAGTTTTTCACAAAAATGTTTTTTTTTTTTTTTTTTTTTTTTTTTTTTTTTTTTTTTTTTNACGTTTCATTAATTTTTTTTTTTTTTTTTTTTTTTTTTGAAAAACTGAATTGCTTAATTCCACAGCACATGTTATTATGAAAGAAATGGTATGAAATTAAAGAATTAAGAGTAATACTCAGTGGATCATAATTAGAAATACAGGCAAAATTACAGTTCAGAAGGTACCAAATTATTACAACCTTTTTTTTATCAATTTTTTTGTGATATTATCAAATATGAGTGTGTTGTTCTCTTAAAACAGTAGTAAATGCTAATTGCATATTAAAAATAATTTCAGCTTGTTCCTAATAACACAAATCTCAACTAGGCTATTTAACAGTGGATGCTTTTGGCTGGCAGACTAGAATTTTTTTTCGTTGTATTTTCAGCCATTAAAACCTTAATGATCGACTTTTATTTGGCGGAACCCCCACTATTAAGTCCATAAGTAATTGAGAACTTATTAAACAACGAAAGATTCATTTTGAATGTGTTAAGAACCAAGTTTTAAAATTAGTTTTATCATCAGACCAGTTATCTTAATTATCAGGTACAGCTTTATTGTTATTGTGTGACTGAAACCGGTTTGCACCTGTTTACGTTCGCATATCAATTGATTAACATTGTAATGCAATACGTTAAAAAAAAATTACATTTATGTTTAAATATAAATGTATTGCATATAAACTCTTGCAAATCATGCCATTATTGGACTAATTGTTGTAATGTACTAATGAAATACCTGATATAACAAATATTCCTTATTTATATCGTCGAATTTAATCAATCGTCATATGTATATTAATCGTCATATCGTCTAATTTTACCGATTGATCCGCTAACGTAAGCAAGTGCAAACCGGTTTCATTCACGTAAAAACAATAAAGATGTATAAGTATCACCTGTTAATTAAGATTTTACGTAGAATCTTCTAGAGAGCCTAATAATTTGATCAGGGACTGTAGATAGACTGCTCGTAATGTATTACATTCTGAAACCTGCAACCTCATCATGTGACTTGTTCTCTGGTTCGCGATTATTCAATCAAAGTGTTTCAAGACCCGCTCTTCTGTTGGGCGATTTTTTTCTAAGAGCAAGCTTGATTCTTGGCTTCGTTGCCGTGTGAAAGAGTAAAGGGGAGAGGTTTTTTCTTTAAAGAAACCCCTTACCATCAAACTGACCGTGGGAGATTTTCGTGGCTTTCCTCTCCATCTAGCGCAAATGCGGATTAGTTCCATCAAAAAGTCCACCTCGAAGGCAAATTTCTACCGTTACTTGATCCAAGAATTCCCTCGTCTTCTGAATCGGATTCAAAATTACGAGGCTTCAGAATTCGTAAACCCAAAAATTGGCCGTTTAGCGACGTTTATAAAATATATACGCAACACCACATTGACACGAAATTTGATAAATAACCCTGTTGTTAAAATCACCAATAGGATCTTTAAGATTGGCGAAATCTAGTTTATTTAAAGGGACGACTTTACACTTAAATTTATTCAAAATCCTAGTAAATTGGGAACTGATTTTCGGTAAAACGAACTAAGTTTTTAAAGTTTGGTGTAATTACGAATTTGGGACCGGGATAGCCTGGTTGGCAGGGCACTGGACCCATGTCCAAAAGGTCTTGAGTTCGCTAATCGCCGGTCAAAGACAACGCTTGTAGTAAATGGTGACTGGCGCATGTTAAATGTGTTGAGTCTAAATTCCTTCATGTTCCCATAACACAATGTTTCCCAAAATGTGGTACTCAAACCCCCAGGAGTACGAGAACAGTTTGACGGGGGTACGCTATCTTATGCGAAATATCTTGCAACAAACGAAAATTTTAAAATCTTTTATTTACAAACAAAGCTAGCCATGAAAATTTACGAGTACGTATTTTTCTATTGGCTATTTTTGCAGAGTTAACAGTTAATATAATTAGTGGTGTGAACAACCAGTTGTGAGTTTTAACTTTTGTGCACTTTTTTTATAGTAAAAAATACACTCATTTTTTTATGAGTGGTACACAGCGTTACGAAAAATTTAGAAAGGGTACACAAAAGTCATAAGTTTGGGAAACACTGCCATAACAAACCATACCTCTGGTGGTACTGATCCAGGAGTTCCCTTGTCTTCTGGAGTGGTTCAAAATGAGAAGGCTACGGAATTGAACATTCGTAAACCCAAAATTGGGTCGGCTGTTCAACGAAGGTTATAAAATATAATAAAAACTGCGAGATTAATTTTCTATAGGTGGAAACTGCACGTTATCTTAAAGTGAAAAATAAGATCTTTGTATGTTTCTGTACGCTTAAATAAATTATTTATTTATTTTTCGCTAATCTAAAAAGTGACTACAATCGAAGCAATAATTAATAGAATATTACAAAGAATCTAACGATTTAAAATATTATTTCCTTATTTTTCAATATCTAAAGAATCCGATAAAAACAATTAAATAGTTGATAGAATTAAACGTTAACTCTTGATTCTTTAATAATTCTGCAGATTTGGAATTGAAAATAAAAAGGCGCGTGGTGTCAGACGACTATAAAAGTATAAATTGGGTGACGTGGACTGCACGTGATACTACGTAATGTTCTTTATTGAATTTATCTGGCGCAGTGAATATAAAATATTTAAATGTGCGCAATAAATATATTTTTTTGTTTAAGTTAGAAATTATCACTGATGTTATTTGTTAGAAATTATCACTGATATATAAATATATGTAGGGAGAGTGTCAACTAATAGAAGGATTTGAAAAATGAAAGACTTTATCTGACACAGCGAATATAAAATAATGAAATACAGTCAAACCCCGCTATAGTGAACACGGTTTATAGTGAACGATATAGTGAACGAAATGTTAGGTCCCGTGCCTTGCTATACACTTATAATGTTATTTTTTGTGGATATAGTGAACCAAAAAAGTGAGGAAGTTGGATATAATGAACTTTTTTCTGTCTTCGACTCATTTTTTTCTTCATTTTTTCTGTAATAATTTTGAAATTTCTTCTTCAAAATAAATAAAATACATATACCAATGTTTAAAACCATCTATAGAGGGGAATGTAGCGATAAGCATTTTTTCTTGTT
>NC_092209.1:90592457-90615118 GCF_043381705.1 Parasteatoda tepidariorum
TTTTTTTGTTATTTTTGGATATAAAACATATTTGTCAAACTTTAATGAACGTAGAACAAGTATTGCATTGCTTTATTTTTTTTGAAACGACTCAGAATAATTTTGAAGAGTAAAACATTGTTTTAGTTCAATATTTTTACTTCTATTTAAGTCATGTCATAAGGCATTTTTATCGCAATTTTCGCATTTTAAGGGCATTGTTTGCACTTTTAAGGGCATTTTTTGCAGTTCATAAGGGCATTTTTTGCACTTTTTAAGGGCATTAATTGAGATTTTTTAGGTCATCAAAATCCGGGCTCTAATGATTACATTTAATATACGAATAAGACAGATCAAATATTATTTAAGCATTTTTTTTCTCTTCTTTTTGGCAATTTTCGACCCCTTCTTTTTAGTCACCAAAAATGAACAAATCCCAAACCCCCCTTACCTACAGAAGTCGCAACACTTGGTAACTATCCCGCTTAAATTTACATTAAAAGTTTTTTTTTTAAAAGATTCCTACTATTAGTTTACATTACACTCTCCCCTCTATCTTGTTCAAATTTTCAATCGTTCAAAAAATACTTTTTATTCATCCACTCAAATAAATATTTTTTTAAACTCGTAACCTTTGATGTTAATACAGTTTTTTTTTTCAAATATTAATTCTTTAATAAAATGCAATTAATTAAATTAAATTAATGGGCGAAAATGTTTTAATTATTTAATAAAAAGTAACTAAAATAAAAATTTTCTTTGGTGACCTAAGGTCAGTAGGAATTGACTTAAAAAAAAATTATTTTTTAATATTACCTCTTTAATTAAAACTATGGATTTATATTTTTATTAATATATCGCTATACTGTATTTATTTATTAATTTTTTTAGTTTTTTGACCTAAGGTTTTATTTACCCATTGCGTCCAACAATAGCAGTCAGTCAAATTACTCTGTGTGAACGAGGATTTTAGAGAAAAGAGACGGAATAATTTACCGTGAAAAAAAATTCTGCTCCCCTAAATGTGATCATCTTTTCAGGAGCATGGCAGACTTAACTTGAAATATCGTCTGCGCAAAATACATTGTAAGAAATTAAGAGAATATGCAGATTATCTCTAGAACTACAGGACCGATTTTAATGACATTTGATGTGTACATTACATTGATATAATACAAGACAAACAACCATCCAACAATTGTAATACACACGCATGATCGTGCGTAACACTTGTTGGAGTAGGAAGGTATGAAATTACCTCAGGACAATTCATGCCAATTGCCACAGGAAATTATAAACTGTCTTATTTCAAGTATGAAATCACGCTGCAAGACTTTTATATCTGTAAGAGGAGACCCTACCCCCCTATTAACCCCCCTTTTTTTTGTTTATTCTGCAGCCGCTGTTTCTTACCTTCGGACTCCAACGAGTGTTACGCACGATCATGCGTGTGTATTACAATTGTTGAATGATTATTTGTCTTGTATTATATCAATGTAATGTACACATCAAATTTCATTAAAATCGGTCCTGTAGTTCTAGAGATAATCTGCATATTCTCTTAATTTCTTACACCAGTGTAGTTCTAATCAGACTTTTAAGGTTTTTATTGTGTCTGACGATAGACACACCCATTTCAGTTATTCCTCATTGAAAAATATTGACTCTTGGGTTACTTCCCCTTTTGGTTTTTCGCATCTGTACTGGACAGGGCGACAGAACGTGGCATATTAGTCCAGGCTGGGCGTTAGATAAAAAATAAATAAATAAAAGCCTTTTTTACAACTTTTATGATCATTCAGCACGGCTTCTCGCCCACTGAACTAGATTTCTGGGAATCATTTTATATCTTGAATAATTCTAACACTTTAGTTAATAATCTTTGTAGTACCCCATTCCTTCCAAATGTTTTAATTCTACTTCTTGCAACACCTACATGAGGTTCTCACCTTACCACCACAACCTGTATCTTAACTTCACTACTCTTGTTTGATCATTTTCTTCGAGCATCCTCTATTGTAGTGTTTCCCAAAGTGTGGTACGCGTACCCCCAGGGGTACGCGTTCTTATGCAAAATAAATCTTGTAACAAACGAAAATTTCAAAAAATTTTATTTGAAAACAAAGCTAGCCATGAAAATTTACAATTACATATTTTTCTATTGGCTATTTTTAACTTTATAGTATAAAGTGCATTCATTTTTTTATGAGTGGTACACAGTGTTACGAAAAAATTTAGAAAGGGTACACAAAAGTCATAAGTTTGGGAAACACTGCTCTATTGGTTAAGTCTTTTTTTTTTCTCCTGGTTATAAGTTGTTTCCCTTTTTCTTTCTGTGTTTGAACACTGATGAAGGTTTTCAATACGGAACCCAAACTATAGTATGCCAGTATATGTCGTAATATATGCAGAGTTGGCAGGGTTTAGGACAGAATGGATTGATCCACCGTTTAAACCTGTTCAAAACTGTCCGAAACCCTTTTATTCAAATTATGTCACAATTTAGACAAAAAAATATTGTGAAAAATAAAACGTTAATTTTTGAACAAGAAAGAGACAAGTTTTTGTTTTATTAAAAAAGTTTATTATTATTTTTAATATTGCATTTATTAATGCAAAAACATAATTTATCAGTATTAAAAGCATATTTATTCATATTTAAAGGTATTCACTTTTGTTGTTTAATGAATTGTGGAGCTTCAAAACTTATAAATCTTTTTCCTATTGTATTATATTATTTTCCTTTAATAAGTTAAAGCAGATTGTATAAAAATTATCAAATATTTATTAATATATGTAATTATTACATGTACAATGGTTACACATATTTTTACCTTTAACCAATGTTGAAGGTTTTGGACAGTTTTAGTCAGTTTAGGATGTCCAAAACCCCAACCCTGAATATATGTTTCACGTTGTTTAGCTGTACGTATTAACTATGTCCTTTTTATGTAGGAACGAAGTCTTCCACCATCCCTGTACAAGAGACGCCTCTTGAAGAATCGCCGGAGACGACCCTCTGGATGGCCTCTGTGTTCACGCGGCTGCTTGATCATCCATGTCCATGACCCTGACCCANGTAATATGCCAAACAAAATGATGCTTGGAAATGTTGAAAATTTTGTTTAGTATCCTAATATTTTACTTCAAATAGTACTATGTTTTGATATAGTCATGTTGGGAAAATGCAAAAATCTCTTCTTAAATATCTTTTAACAACTTTTTTTCTAATTTTATTGCCCAAAAATGAATTAATTTTAAATCATAAGCAGTTAAGCTCAAATTAAAATACAGTTTTATCAAATATATGGATTTTTGACAGAGGGGTTTTTGACATGACGGTAAAAACCATGGTATAAACCGGTAAAAACCGTCTTGTGTCAAAAACTTGCCAACCCTGGTTAAAAGTCATTATAACTTTCTTTTATTTTCTAATTTGCGATGGCAGCAGATTGATGGTGGTCATTCCCTGGTTCCGGGTAATATGAAGGGGGAAAAAATTTTACCAAAAAAAAGAGCCCACTTTTTAAAAATTGGTACTCTGAAGATATAGTTCGTTCACCAGGTGTTGGCTCTTAGCTCCAACTCGTCGGACGAAGCGCTCGTTTCAGCACGGGAGTAAGAGAAGAAACGTCTCTTGAAATTGAGACAACCCTTAATAACCACTGCGCCAAACGCAAACAGTGACTTCTTTTTCAGTCACTTCTCTTCATTATCCGCTATTATATTTTTCGTTATTCTAGCTAATTGAATATATTGCAGTAAAATGTCTCGAAAAGGACACACTATTCACTCAAAAGAGAAAAATATTAAATTTATGAAATATTGAATGTTAAAAATTGCACATAAAGATTGCGAAATAAATATTTTTGTCATACGATCGCCAAATAGCAACCTTGTTCAGGATCGTTCTCATCCTTCCGTCGAATACCACGTGGCGGAGACAATTGCCAACTTCTGGTGAACGAACTGTAAATTATTTGTTATATAGGGGTATAAAACCTAAGCGGATTTTTCTGCTTTTTTTTTTTCAATACTTCTTATAACCTGCTTTCTATCTCTTTAAATTTCATATTTCTCTTTTTTTCTGATCACTTTTGTAGATGCAAAGCCAAATTTCTCCGTGTTAGAGTAGTTTTGTAACTTACAAAAGTGTTTGAATTTAAATAATGTCTGTGCTTATGTTAAACTCATATCAAAAACTCAAAATTATAAGTTAAATTTTAGCAGTAGTACTTTATCTACGTCATGGAACTGCAACAATGGGCTATTGGCGAGCGGGAAACATCCCAGGGGATGACCAGCACAATTTTGATACTTTGCGTAAGGGATAGCTCTCCGCTTTGATAACTGAAAGGACCGACACCGCACACCCTCGGTCCCTTCGCAGACTATTCTCCCAGCCGGTCATGGGTCGCAGCCAGTGATTCTTGACTTCGTTGATCTACCTTGTCTTTTAAGTCAACTCACTGTAGAACCCTTTATGTTAGGGAGAAAAAGAAACTTATCGAACAACAACGTGGTTTTACTATGGATTTCTGATTCGAAAGTGTCCATTTTAAATTCGTAGAAAGCAATATAGGAAAGAAAAAAAGTAGCTATTTTATCAACTAAATCTCTCAGATTTACCATGGTACTGCCCATGGCAAACAAGTATCCTTTGACTAAGGTACTGCCAATTGTAACTTCCTGCCCTCCCCCCCCCCCAATCCTTGCGTCGCGGGGTTGTTATTCACGCCACTTAAGCTATGACATCAGACACTAAAACCTCATTTTTCTGAATAATCATATCTTCTTTTTTTTCTTCTGGGGATTCCTATCCCTCAAAATCTGGGGGTAGCCACAATCTGAAAAATAATAGTATGGACATGAAAACTGGTCATAAGTTTCTAACTCTTTAATGCTCATTTTACTTTTTGCATATTTTGCCCTATCTCGTAAACTTTTTAAGCGAATCAAAAACATTTTGTTGTCATCAAAAACTGCATATGCTTCGACAGAGATATAAAATAGGTTGAATTTTCTCTGTGAAATCAATTTTTTTTTAAAAAAAAGTCCTCTATATAAAATGATTTTATCAATTTCGTTCGCTTTTTTTTTTTTTTTTGCATTTATAATTGTATAATGACATAAAAATTTGAATACATTACCCTGCAATTAAATTTTTTTGATAATTGTTAAATTAGCTAATGAAAATTATAAATGTTTATTAAAATAAATCAATTTTTATATAGAATTAAACGAATTTCATACTTGTGTTGTTTTTCAATTCTCTTAAGATTTTCGAGAATTCCGCAAAAAGTAAATTTCAAGAGATCCTTATCCTGGCCAAACTATTTGAACCACACACGCACATGTATACGCACATATTAACAGTAAAATCCAGATTATTTGCGGGATTGGATGGCCCTCGAATAATCCACAAATCCTCGAATAATCCTCAGTAATCCGCAAAACGCTTAAGAACCTTTAAAAAATTTTAATATAAATTTTTATTTTTGCATACCTTCAGTTAGCAGTTTTTTTTTCACATTTTCTTTTTTTACAATTATTTCTGCAAAATTTTTCAACTCTTCTTTTTTTCTTCGTTGTGAAACAACTCTTGTTCATTTGAGATTGTAGCAAAATTTCGCTCAAAGTGTCGCATTATCTTCTATATGTGTTAGAGTTGTATCATGACTTTTTTTTTTCTTCTTTTCCTAGTCTGATCCTCTTTTTCATCTTCACTTTCTTCAGCGCCTAATACTGTCTATCTAAAATTTGCCTAATTACTGCGAATTTAGTTAATACGACATTTACCAAAACAAGATCATTTTTTCTTTAACACTAAACATATACCAACACTTAATATAGGAAGGGGTTTATCATTTGAGATGTTTACTAATTTGAGAGGTGAATTTTTTGTCAGACCATTCTTTAAAAAAAAAAATTTTCTTTTGGTGAAAATAGTGTACCAAGAGGTTGTCTAATCTTCTCCCATTGAATGATTTCGGTTTGTCTGTTCATGCAGCACATTGCTGAAAGTCATTATTGTTATTCTTCCTTTATTGAACTTCATGTGCTTCCCGTTCATTTTCAAATTCCAACGTCCATGTTGGCAAACATTACCAAAACAGTCAAGATTCAACTTCGTTGTAAACTTGTTCGTATGAAAATCCTTGTGATTCCAGAAACTGTTCGAACTCCATTTTTAAAATCTTCCACCTGTATGCTGTTCCCAATACTCTTAAAGTAGTTCCATCTCTATGAATTTATTTTACAATTCTGAATGCTACTTTGTTTAATCATTACGAAAACAGAAGAGAAAAACAGCAAAATGAGGAGGTTACTATAATAGTTTATGTGTAAGATTCCTTCAATAGCTAGATAATCCTAGAGACTTTGACTAATTCAAATAAATGGGCATCTTGTTAATGTATATCAAGTTTATTTAACAGCTTGCGTTGAATTCTTCCATGGATGGCAATGATGGTTTCCCATAGCAGGATTTGGCACAGATTTATCTATCCACGAAAATATTAAAAGCCACCCATTTCCGATGGCTCCCGCAATTTAACCAGGGACTCTGAAAGAGATTATGTTAGGCAAGACTATCTTTATCTTAATCAAACGGGAAAATTTAGAGATTTTGATTTGTTCAAAAACATGACGCCTTTCAGACGAAATTCTTGGGACTTTAATTGGCATCTTGAATTCTTATGACTGTTTGTGAAATAACGATTTCTACGTCTTAAAATTAATTAGAAAAATATATATTAAACTTACAATTTAATATATATAGCAAAAACATTGCAACCTTTTTTTTTTTTAATTTTAAGTATAGTCACTCAAAACTTGTTTTCTTTTTATTTATCTTGACACATGAATTTGAAAAATTTTTATTGTCCGGGCTAGCTTCTTTTTTTCTGAATTTTTTTTTTAGTTTAAAGTAACTGTTTCTTATGTGAAATTCCATCGACCATTTTCGGAAAAACCCCAAAAAATGGCGCCAAACAACAACTAAATTTTGTGCCAACAATGGAATATGTACTAAATACGGCTATTCTTTTAACCCTTTATTTAACAAAACATTAAAAAATTATCAAAAATGAGCGATTTTTTTTAATGTCTTTTTTTTCACAAAATTTTTTATTTGGGATCACATTATAAAATTTTAATTAAACATTTAATACTAGTTGAAAGTGTTTATGGATTAATTAAATAATATGAAAGACTCACTTGATCGAGATCTGAAAATTGAGGAATCATGAAATGGCGTCCTCGAACGAAATATCAACTAAATAGATCCGTACATGATGTTCAAATAATCATGTGTTGTCATATAACAGGCAAGTTCCGATCGGATATTTTGTACAGTATATGGAAATAATATTAGTGGGACTTGCCGCCAATCCACTAATATTACTTCCGTATGGGAAGTTTTTTATTTGTTGAAATATATTGAATTTAAAGTAATTTTATATTCAGTTATTTTTAAAAATATACTGTACCTCAATATTTTTAATCATACGTTCAAAAACTTTAATTTCAACAATTTTTAAAATTAATATTTTGTTTTTATTCCTATAATATATTGCACCGATCACAGGAGTCTGTTTCGATTGGAGATAAATGCAACAGTCCTTAAGACTCCAAAGTTTTTTTTTGAGCAGAATCTTTTAGAAAATATGGTTATTACAGCCGAATACAACACAAAATATACATACACAGAGTTGATTTTACGTTTTCACTTTTAATCGAACATAACATTTACAAACATTTGTTTTTACTTCACATAACTCAACTCAAAGAAACGTTTCCACTCAAATATTTTGTGAATTTAGTAATTTAATTAATTTGGTGCACAGCGTTTTTAAAAAGTGCTTAAAGGTACTTATTTTCGATGTTCGTTTTTAAAAACCCTTAAGGTGCTTTTTTTAATGGGGTGTTTTTAAAGAGTGCTTTATTTTCCCTTTTTGAAAATGAAATTTTTTTCATTAACTTGTCGATTTATGCAAAAGCGTGCTTTTCTCATAGTTCTATGCAACGTTTTCACAATTCGTTCAACCACGATCTATTTCGGCGTACCGTCGGTCCATAGCGTATGAAAGCGCCAATCATTTTACATGATTGATGAAATACTTGTGAGTCCCCATGTGCGTCTACTGATCAGGGTTCGATGAGATTATTGCACTCTCATGTGCAACTCTGTTGCATTTTGCAAGATGATATTCTCAATTCCACCCTTTGATATCGAACCGAAAAATCTCTCGTTCTTCTTATGGTGGCTAATGTAATCAAGAAAAGAGTTCTTTGTCAAACACTAGTTATTTTATCATGATCATGTAAAGTCTTTGAGAATTATTTTGCATTTGGTTAATGTATATAGTGCTTAAAAATGTTTTTGAGTGCTTAAAAGGTGCTTATTGAAAGATGTGGCTACGCACCCTGATTTAGAGATGCAGAAATTTCTTCTATTATAGTTTTAATGTGCACTCGACAACATTCGGCAGCTGCAATATATCCTGCTTCGGTACTTGATGTTGCAACTATAGATTGTTTTCTAGAGCAGCAATTAATTGGGACTCCACAGAAAAATATTACATAACCCGTGGGACTTGTACGAATTTCAGGATCTCCTGCTTAGTCAGAATCAAGATTAGCAACTAGTTCTTTATCATTACCATCTTTAGAATAAACGATTCCATCTTTTACACTTCCTCTTAGGTGTCTTAAAATTCTTTTAGCTTTTGTGATTTTTTTTTAATGAATTCTCAGCTTGTCTGCTATTGTTATTTACTGCAAAAGTTATATCTGGTCTTATTCTTGGTGAAAGATAAGAGAAGACTTGCAACTGTTTTTCTGTAAAGGAAATCCATTTTTTCAAGATCTTCTGATTTATTACTTAGCGTTATCATCGGAGTATGGGTTAATTTTGCATGCATTCGGCATTTTTCGATTATTATATCTACATAAGGTTCTTGATGAATTTTTTTTTTCTCAGCTCCATTATTTCTAAGATTTATTCCCCCAAAAAATCTGTTTTTTGATATGATGTCATCTCGGACTCTTTTTTGTAAGTTTTCAATGAAACTAACATGTTCTGTTCAAATTGAATTTAATTTCTTCGATTTTTAAATTGCCTATGTGTTCATGTTCGCTAAATCTTACATCTCTTGAAATTATTATTATTCTGTTTTCTATTTCCCATAATCTATAACCATTTGCTGCATAACCAACAAATATGAGTTCGGTACTTCGACTTTCAAGTTTCTTTAACTTACCAAGGTTATTTGTAAATACAGTCGGACCTCTATTTAACGAAGTCGCTAAATCCCGATTATAAGTTTGTTATATGGAAAATTCGTTAAATAGAAAATCACCTTTTGAAATACTTAAACAACGCAAAACGGGTTTTAAATTCATAATCACTGGACATAATTGAAATATAATTCATCGTATAATTCATCTTAATAGCAATGTATTCACCTTTATCTTGTAAACTAGTTTCTACTATTTATTTTACAAATCTTTACAATAAACGAAACCTGCATGGAAAGCAAGAATAGAGCATAAAACATTATCCAGTACATGCTACATATATTTTCAACTAAAAAAAAAAGCTAAATTTATGTATAAAATTATAGCTGCATTTATTATAAAAGTAATTTTAAAAAATCATTACCTCGTGTGTTCTTAAGTATAGTTGCTATTGATAAAAATCGTTAATTTTGTCTGAGTTTTTTGTTTGAAATGCAAACAAAAAGGGATTATACTGCTTTTTTTAAAAGATAAGTGGCTTCGAAAATCAATTCAAGGTCATTTCCCCCCATAAAATGCCTTTGAAATGTTCTGAAATATTTTGGGAAAGTGGATCTCAATGAAAAAGTTCGTTAAATAGGAAATTCACTTCGCCATTTGGAAGTTATTTTAAAAAGAAATTTCCAAAATGTTCTTGGTTCCTCGAAAAAAATAGCAAAATAGAGAAGTTCTCAAAATGGAAGTTCGTTAAATAGAAGTCCGTTTGTACTTTATTACCAGATATTTTCAGTTTTGATAAATCAGACTTTTTTTTATATCACATTTCAGCTGGAGTTTTATTCACTGCATTGGAGGGATTTAATAAATATGCTGGAGTTAATAGAGCTTCGTGCAACATTTCTTCTTTGAGACAATAATGTTATTAATAATATTGCCAAAAAATATCCATCTTGTCTTATCTAGGATCCAAGCATTTTCTTGAGGAGAATATGAAGTGATCGAATCTAGAACCATTCCCCTTTATTTTTGCTCCAGTTTTTAAAATCATTTGAAATATCTTCACCTCCATTATCACAGCGAATTTTTGAAACACTCAACAACCATTTTGCTTTCTATTCCTTAACATAGTTCTTCAAATTAACTGTTAAATCAAATTGGATAAACCATCTCAAAATGTGTGAAATCGTCTAAAAATGTTACGAAATATTTTTTTGAGATNATAAACAAGTTTGAAATGTTCTGAAATATTTTGAGAAATAGGAAAAGTGAATCTCAAAGAAAAGTTCGTTAAATAGAAAATTCACTTCGCTATTTGGAAGTTATTTTGAAAGGAAATTTCCAAAATGTTCTTGGTTCCTCGAAAAAAATAGCAAGATAGAGAAATTCGCTAAATAGAAGTCCGTTTGTACTTTATTATTAGCAGATATTTTCAGTTTTGATAAATCAGGCTTTCTTTATATCACATTTCAGCTGGAGTTTTATTCACTGCATTTGAGGGATTTAATAAATATGCTGGAGTAGTAATAAAGCTTTTCGTTTCTTCTTTGAGACAATAATGCTAATCCATCTTGTCTTATCCAAGCGTTCAGCATTTACTTGAGGAGAATATGGAGTGGTCGAATCTAAAACTATTCCCCTTTATTTTTGCTCCAGTTTTTAAAATCATTTGAAATATATTCACACCTCCATTATCACAGCGAATTTTTGAAACACTCAACAACCATTTTGCTTTCAATTGTCAGGGGTCTGTCCAGGCCGAATTTACTACCGTTTAGCGGTACCTTCACAAATTCAACTTTAGGAAAAACGGTAGTTTCACAAATTCAATTTTAGGAAAAAAATACTCTTTCTTAAAATTTTATTTTTTTATCCCTTAAGAAACGATAAGTCCATATTTTTGTGTTGATTTTTTAACATAATTTTTAATTTTTCACAAATGATATCTAAATTTTCACAAAATAGGTACCTCTCAGAAAACCCTAGACAGACCCCTGAATTCCTTAACATAGTTCTTCAAATCAACTGTTAAATCAAATTGGATAAACCTTCTCAAAATGTGTGAAATCGTCTAAAAATGTTACAAAATATTTTTTTGAGATATTCAGCCTCATAACAAAAAAATATTTATAAAACTATACGCATATTTACAAATTCGTAACAGTCTACACTGCTTGCAATACGAAACGAATTTGCGCTAACTTTCTTGGTTGATAGGATTTTGCACTCAAATATAAACACTTTATTTCAGTGCTCATAATTAATTAGAAGTCTTATGAACGTGAATGTTATGTGTTTATTATTATAGAGATATATATATACGTGAATGTTATGTGTTTATTCCTATTCACCCAATAATTATTCGCTTTCTCACTACAGATACTGAACAGAAGTCAAAGAACAATTCTCGAGTAGATTCTCCCTGCCAAACACAACAAGAAGAAATCAGGCAGTTGAATGCCATTGCAGATTTAAGCCAAGATGCACTCGAAGCACAAGTTTCCATTTTGCCAGGTAATTTTATTTCCTCTTTTATTAACTTATGAAACAAATAGAAAAAAAATAACTATCAGTTTTAATACAATGATAGTTCTAAATGGTGATTTCAAGTAAGCACAAGCTCGTATTTGATTGACAATCGTCAAATACGAGTTTGACGAACTCGTATTTGTCAATCAATTACAGGATTTTCAATTCAATTATATATATATCCAGCCAACCCCGTTTTTGGTTTACAATTACTAATGTTCAACTCCGTAGCCTTGTAATTTTGAGACAATCCAGAAGACAAGAAGACTCCTGAGTACCCCCAGAGGTATTGATTTGTTATGGGAACATGGAGGACTTTGTGACACGACAGATTTAACGTGCGTCCGTCACCATTTACTACACGGGGAGTCTTTGGACGGCGGGGATTGAGCCCACGAACTCTTGGACATGGGCCCAGTGCCCTACCAAGCAGCCTATCCCAGCCCTAAAGCTACATTAAAAAAAAGAAGTTAAGACTTTGGGGGCGAAGTTTTTGATGATTAGTTTTACACATTTAGTGACATTCATTGGAATGTGGAAAAGACAATGCGTCATACAATCAAGATCAATTATACAGTTTCTTAGCCAATCGAGAGTAGTTGCTTATTAATCAATGGTCCCGCCTCGCTACTTATTTTTTCTCTTTGTTAAGCACATGGTTCACCAGCGTATTTTTTTTTCTCAATTACTATGTGTACATCACGTATACAAAAACCTCCGGAAAAAAGTACCATTAAATCAGAACTAGTTTTGACAGCTTACCTATTTTCCACAAGGATTCCTAAATTTTTGTGCATCTAGCTGAAAGGAAAAAAAAATGCTTAAAGGTGCTTATTTTTATTGGATGTTTTTTAAAAAGTGCTTAATTTTCCCTTTTCCAAAATGAGATTTTTCTTCATCTTGATTTTTGCCTCGAATTATGCAAAAAGCATGATTTTCACACTGTTCTATTCAATGTTTTCACAATTCATACAACTGCAATCTATTTCGACTTTCCACCACGTATTAAAGCACCCATCATTTTACATGCTTGATGAAATACTTGCTGGTCAGCTTGTACGATTTGGTGGGAAGGATATCTTGCAGTCTCGTGTGCAAATCTGCTGTATTTTGCAAGAGTTTCTCAATTTTAGACTTCATTTTCCGCCCTCTGAATTCGAAACGAGACATCTTTCGAGTTTTTGTTCACCGGGGACCAATTAAACGTTATAAATTTTTTTCCTTAGTAGCAAAAGAAAATTTTATTTCTCTTATTAATTTTATCGTTGGTGAAGCGCTCTCATCTTCATTATTATCAAACTAATGGCTTTCTCGCTCTGTTTTATTTATAAATCAGTACCTTAATCCTTAAACTTGACTTGGGGATCATTCACAAATTACATATTTTCATGTAGGTCCCCATGTCATGTAGGTTTCATGTCATGTAGGTCAAGAATCACAAAGCTTCATCGCCAAAACATTTCCATCTCCGTTTTATTTATTTAAATAAAAAAATATACGAGACATTTGAGATTTTTAATTATAGGGATTTTTACAAGAGGGACTATCCACCAATTTCATAAATTTTTTGTAAACGTTTATTGTACTTTATTACTTTTTTTTATTTTATAAATAGTTTTTATTGTATTATAGCTTTTAAAATTTTCAGTTCTCTTAAGTTGTTTCATGGAAAAACTCAACAATATTTAGAGACAAAATTTTTAAAAAAAGTATGAAGTGAAGGGGCTTTCACTATTTTAAAAGCAGCAAAAAATCTTATGTTATTCATATTTGTTATTCCAAAAAACTTTAATTCATCGCTTAATGATTTCATTAAAAAACAATTAAAATAAAAAATTCAACTATCTTAGATTTGTTAAATATTATAAGCTTAGGGACCCTATAATAATTTAGTGCTAAAATTTTTTGCTTCAATAATCATTGCATTTACATTTCAAAATTGTTTAAATTTTTTTAAATCATTTCATTAAAAAATGGTTGTATACTTATATACATTTGTAATATGAATTGTGGCAAACTACTTTTATCATTAATAAAATAAGTAATTTTCACCCATTTGTACTTGGTCTGTGACTCATATAACAATCATTTAAAAACGATTGTGTTTTAACCCTCAATGCACGACTGGCAGGTGGACATAATTTCAGACAACAGATAATCTATACAAAATGTTAAAAAAGACTGTAATTTTGTGACTTGTGTCATCCTCAATGATGATTGACGATCGCAAACTCTTTAAATAGTAGACTAATATGTTCATAAAAATATTTAATTTTTTTAAATGAATATTTTTTCAGCATTAAATCCAAAAGTAAATTAAATCTTGATAATTTTAAAGATTATGGTTAGTTTAATTACACTAAACAAATTAAAAATAGAGGAGGAGCTGAAAATTTAAAATTTCTTCTTAACGCATACCTTTGAACATTCATTTAAAAAAAATAAGTCCTAATAATTTAAAAAGTGAGTGAAGTAAGTTTTAAGAGAACTTCTTTAATTATAAAATACTCATAAAACAAGTAAAAGTGCTAAATTTAAAAAGTAACGAAGTACAAGTAAAAGTATGTACTCTTTTACTTGTTGCAAGTGATGAAAGTAAATGTATTTCTATGCATAATATGTATATACACACACATATATGTATATATATATGAAGGGAATAAGTTCACGATAAAAGAAACTCACTTTTTCTATAGTAAATAAGCACTTTTATTCTTCTTTAGATTCAGAGATAAATTCCAAGAGAATATTCCGGATACAATTCTATATTTTACATTGTTTGAGAAAAATGAGATTTTAATTCGACTTTATTGCCTTATAACCTCACTAAACATTCCCCTTAAAAAGTTTTATGTATTTATCCTTTTTTAAATTTAAGTGTAAATTGAAGTGAGTTTATTGTTTAAGACTTTTCTTTTCATAATTAGGATGTCGAGATAAATATGACAGAAGTATTGTGTATATATCTTTGAAGAAAATGCAGCTTCAAAATGTAAATGCTACCCACTTAGCTGAAACATTGCTCTACTTCCAAAGCATTCCAAAGTAAGTATGAATACATATTTAAAATAATAATGTATACTGTTCCTTAAAATCCTGTTTAATGCTTTCTTATACCCTGACTTATAGTTTAACACTAAATATACCCTAACCGGTCAGATGACCGTTGAAGTACTTTTGCATCAAAAATGTGCTCATCATCTTGTCGTTTTTGCACATGTGACTTCAGGACTTTTTCTAACAATTATATACAGTTAATATTCTTTTTTTTTCGTATTTTGTTTGTTGCGAATAATACTTGTCGTATACCTATTTCTACCACAACCGGTCATTTGACCAGGAGAACAGTTTATTGCTTTATAAGGTTATTGGATCAGAAATGACGATGTCATGCCTGTTCAACGTATAGCATTCGATGAGTTTCACATTTCTGCAAAGACTGTTGCGTAGTTAGTTCAATCAGAATAACTATGAATTCAAATTTCAAGAAAGAACCTAAAATTTTAGATGGGCAATTTTTGTGTCAGAAAAAGTGACAAAAACTAAATGTTTTGGTTGGTAGCTTACATTTTATTTTAATAGCTTTATTTCATTTCTAACTGTTAGTTTCGACCCAGAATTATGTCAAAACAATCAAAACAGCACAAGTTCTTAGAAGAAATAGTATTATTAATTATAAGAATAACTCTTGTAATTCTTATGTATTCTTTATAAGAAAAATTATAAGAATTATAGAAATAATAATAATTAGAAAAAATATGTCTGTGGAACATATACAATGGAAATACCCTGTATATGTAAAAAATGCAGTGAGCAATAAAAGNACTTAAAATTTTAGATGGGCATTTTTGTGTCAGAAAAAGTGACAAAAACTAAATGTTTTGGTTAATAGCTTATATTTTATTTTAATAGCTTTATTTCATTTCTAACTAACTGCTAGTTTTTACCCAGAATTATGTCAAAACAATCAAGACAGCACAAGTTCTTAGAAGAAATATTATTAATTATAAGAATAACTCTTGTAATTCTTATATATTCTTTATAAGAAAAATTATAAGAATTATAGAAATAATAATATGTCTGTGGAACATATACAATGGAAATACCCTGTATATGTAAAAAATGCAGTGAGCAATAAAAGTTCTTATTCTTTGTGTTTGTTATACATAAAAATTGACACATGTACAATTTTGTTTAGTTATAATAAAGTTTTTTTAATTTATTTGCTTCCTAACATCCATATTTCATACATTCAATCAAGAAACATATAGTCCGGTCATTTGACCGGCTATCGTAGAAATAGGTATACATTAAGTGTTGGTATGTTTAGTGTTAACAAATGACATAAATTATTATTTTTTATATTTCAGACGAGAAACTATGTGTCTTGGTTTTCTTGTCCTTGTCGATGGTCGTGATGCACCATGGGATGAATTGTATAAAGCATTCGCCCTTGTAGAAGTAATATTGTATTTTTCATTTGCTTATACTCATTTATCATATTTTTGGTTCTAAAACAAGCATATATTCATGTACACTAGGATTTATATATTGCTACATTTATATTTTTAATAACTGAATAAATTGAATATATAATATTATTTTTAAATGTTATGAAAACATTCTTGAACAAAAAATTAAAGTAATTGACTAAAATAAATGTTAGATATTTTTAAAAACAAATTATTTCAGATTTATTTCTATGAATGAAAAATAACTTTCTTTCTTATTTATCAAGTTTAATTATTTATATTAATTTACTTTCTTATTTAAGACTCGATTTATTATTTAGCAGATTATTATTAGTAGTACATAGTACCTAGTATTTTTTTTATTTAAATTCTCAAGTGAATACCAAAGTCAGTATAACTTAAAATTCAAAAGGAATTTTTTTTTTCGGGAAGTCTTACAATTTAGGATGATTTTATAAACTAAGAAGAAATGAAAAGATTTTTTTTATCTATCTATATATTTTTTTTTTAGATAATTTAAAAATATTTTTTTAAATACTTTCGAAAAATATTTTTAATAATTATCTTCTCTTGTCATTATTTTTTATTATTTTCCACATTTTCTCAATATATATATATATTAAACCTGGGAAAATCCACTACAGTTTAAAAGGTTATAGAAAAGTGAGCTCATGTAGACTTAGAGTAAACCATAAAGTTTCAAATGCAGAAATTTTTCTTTTCAAATTATTATAAGTACATAAAATTATGTGATTGGGAAGTAATTGTGCAACAATTTGTTTGTATTTTTGAAAACATATTTTCAGCATTTAAATCTCCATAGCATATTCACTTTTCTTTAAATTTTACAATATCAATGAAGAAGCAACATCTTAAGCAACAATTTGATATATTTAGGTGTAGCAAAATTGACACAGTATCATGTCAGTAGAGTTAATTGGGTTAATTATTTTTGAGTTGAGTTAATTATATTTTTTTCTTACAGGAATCATTGCCAGGGACAATAAGTCTAGTGCTAGGGCTTCCTACCTCCAATCCGTGCCAATCATCATTGTCTTCCATTTTTCACCTTAAAGTAAGTTCTTGCTCCTTCCCAGATAGCAAAATAAGGTTTATTTTTACTCAGCAAAAACCTTTTTAATGCAAGCCTAAAAAGTTTTTTTATGCGGTTTACGTGTAAACCTTCTAACCTTAAAATGATATCTGTGACAATCTGCTCTATTCTATGAACATTACCAATGCAATTTGATCCCATAGCTAGTGTGACGCCAGCTAAAACCAAAGTGACCATTTTAATTAAGTGACAATACTGTTTAAAAAAGCTTTAAAGAGAAATTTTTAATCCTTTTAGGATGAAAGGTTTGAAACTGCAATATTTTTGTTTTGTTGAAAAAAAGTTTTTAGTACAAACATTTTCGTGACAATATAAAGAAAATTCTGACACAGGGTTGTCGTAAGGTTAAATGCTTTCTGGGCTTAAGATCGATTGGAACAATGTTGCTGAAATCTTAATTAAGTTGCTCCTTTTTTTTGGTTTCAGTTTAACTGTAGTTTTGTATTGTCTGGTGACTTATTAGGATGCATGAAATTGTGCAAAGTATTATGTTTGTGCTTCATTGTGGTATTTTTTCACTAACAATGTTATGTTAAAATATTTCTGGGATATTGTATTGATTTATAGTGAGAAATTCGTTTAGCTTATAACTTAACATTGATTTGATTTTAAGACATTTGGAAGGAAAGATTCCTAAGATTTTTTAAATTTTACCTACTGTGAAGAATTAACTATAAATTTTAACTTCTGTGCGTATAAATAAACAAATTTATAAACTCTGTGTTTATAGCTATAAGTAAGCACGATGTAATATAATCTTTTAAGCAAACACATAATAATGCACAAGGGAAAATAGCTCCCAGTGTCCGGCCTATCTTCTTGACCCCAGGCTGACTCTTACTGTCACCTACACGTATGTAAACACATTTCTTTTTATTTTATTTTCTTTTTTTGTATTTTCTTCAGTTATTAGGAGATAGCCACTCTAATAGGTGGGGAAAAAATAATGTCTCATCCACATTGAAAAATTCAAGAATTTGGTTGTAAGTGGTATTTGGTGGTCCCAGAGCCTTATAAAGACATCGTGTGTGTGCTTTTTAAAAAAGAGCTTAAAGGTGCTCAATTTGGATTTCCGTTCTTTAAAAGCCCTTAAAGTACTTTTTTCATTGTGTGTTTTTAAAAAGTGCTTAATTTTCCCTTTTCGGAAATGAGATTTTTTTTTTTACCATGTCGATTTTCATCATGTGTCATCAAAAATGTGTTTTTCACATTGTTTGATTCAACGTTTTCAACCACAATCTATTTCGGCATGCCGTCGGTTCATAGAGTATTAATCATTTGACATGTTTGATAAAATACTTGCGAGTCTGCATGTGGGTCTACTGAGTTGAGTTCGGTGAGTTTCTAGCACTCTCATGTGCAACTCTGCTACATTTTGCAAGATATTCTCAGTTTCAGGCTTCATTTTCCACCCTCTGAAATGGAACCGAAAAATCTGACAATCTTTTTATGGCGGCTAATATAATCAGGAAAAGAGTTCTTTGTCAGAAACTAATTATTTTATCTTGTTCATGTAAAGTCTTTGAAAATTATTTTGCATTATATTAATGTATTTAGTGCTTAAAATATTTTTTGAGTGCTTATTTTTTGGTGAAAGATTTGGCTGCGCACCCTGAAAGAGTTAACATAGGTAACTTTTACACAATACTGATAAATATGCACCAAATCTTGTAAATTAAGTTTAATTAATTAGATTATTTAACAGAGTACTCTTGTTGTAACCTATAGCTTCCATTGCATATTGGAAAAAAGATATCAAGTTCAAATATGCTAATTAAAATATGCATTTTTTTTAATGAATATTCGGGGGTTTTTTACCCTTGAAATAGGACAATCTTGGAAATATGGTCCAAACAATTTGTCAGGAGAGCAGTCCAAAGTTTGGACCCCTTAATATTAATTTTTGTGTTTTTCGCCATGTGTCGAGAACTTTGTAACAGAATCTAAAAAATGTGCACATAATTATAAAATTTGTTTGCCCAAAAATAATTCCATGCAAAATAATTTGTTATTTTTTGTTATTTATTTAATAAGAGTCTATTAAATTTTGAATTGTAAGGTATGCAAGTACTTATTTTATTTTTAAAAGTGTAATTTTATTAGTCAAAATATAAAATTTAAACAAATTTCATCAAGTAATTCTTGAGAAATTGAATTAACAACTTCTTTATAGTTTGATTTCTCAGAAACTATTCAGCCTATTTTGTATTATGGCACATGAAATTGTATTCCTTAAAAATATGTGAAAAATTTGTATAGCTCACTATTCAAAATTTTTCTTAAATAAAGTAATTCAATTATTATTAAAAATTATTTTTTGATGGAATTATCTTTGGATAAATGAATTTTATTATTCTGTGCAAAGATTTTCCGATTCGCTCAAAAAGTTCTCGAGATATAGCGAAATGAACCAGTAGTAAAATTAACATTTAGGGGACCGACCAAGCTTTAGACTGCTCGCATAACAAAAATTATTCGGAGCATATTTTCCACATTGTGGTTATTCCCCATATTTTGAGGTTAAGAAGTACAAAAATGCTTTGAGGAAAGATTATGGTTATTCAACAAAATTACATTTTTATGTCTGATCTCATAACTTTTTTAAATAGTGCCCACACTAATTAATTAGCATATTTGTCACCCTCTCAAAGCATTAAAATTGTGTCCTAGTACATAAAAATCTGATCATTAGGATGAAAATTCTAATTTCTTTTTTTAGTGCACTGTACATTAATGTATTTGTACCATAAACTTTTCTTTCTAAAATTAGTAGAAATGCTGTGTGTAGTTACTACTTATACTAAACTATAAATTTTTAAAAGGTGACCCCTAAACTGTGCTGTAGAGTGACAAACTGCTAAAAAATAGTTGATTTAAAGTAGGGTTTTTTTTTAAAAAAAATTATAAAGGAAGGTATCCTTTTTATTTAACTACTTTTCATAAGATACTGCAAATTATAAAAAATATTTTGGTTTCAGTTTGAATCCATCTCGAATGAAAATCAACTACTGACTTATATTTCAAGAGATCAACTATTAGTTGAATATGGAGGTTTATACCATTATGATCATGAAGAATGGATACAATTTCATAAGGTAAACCGCTTTTTTTTTCTTTTTGAAAAATTAAATAATTTTATTCTAAGGTTTTTAATTCAATCATTGAAGCTTATCTTAAACTGGATTAAATCTATTTTTACTGGAAATTTCATATTTTTACTGGACATACTGGATTAAAATCTAATATTTGAAAGGGAAAAAAATCTTCCAATATTAACAATAATTTGTAAAATATATATATATATGTACTTTTTTTTTTTTTGCTCCCGGAGGGCTTTAAAATGCCATACAGTACCACAGTTTTGGGGAGAGTTTGGGGGACAAAGCTCCCTCCGAAATGAAACATTACTTGATTAATGAACTATTGTCCGGTAAGTAGGATGTGGAGATAAAAAAAAATTTCATGATTAATTTTCTGTATTTTAAAATTTTTTAATTAATTAATATATATATATATATATATCGTAAAGAGATAATCGATAACATCCGTCAAACATACATTAAAACTACGCCACAGATGCCATAAGTCAAGTTTTATAGGAAATGAGTTTAGTTTCTAAGATAAGATATTTGTAGGAACTTTATTTTAAAAAATAATGTATAACTAGTATAAATAGTTAGAATATAGACTTTTACGATTTATGTCATTGACAAATATGGCATCAAATTAACCGATACACAACACACGGTCTTCTAATTTTATGACAGAGCAAAGTTAACAATTAATTCTGCTTTTGATTCCATCAAAACTTTATGTGTATACATATGTTAAAAAATTAGTATTTAAATTTTTCATCTAAATTAGTTCAGTTTTCAACTAATTCAACTAAGGATTGCAGGTGACAAAAATAGTTCATACTCAACATTTGAATCCATTTGAACTCATAAAATCAATTATAATCATTATTCCTGAGGTGCTCAGGTATAAATAGTTCAAGAAACTGTGATTGTGTGCCTCAGATAAATCGCTGGAGAAACACTACAATTATACACCACTTTATTGCTGAATAAACAGAACTAATTTAGAAGAAAAATTTTTATATTTTTTATTGAATGTTTATTCACAAAATTTTGATGAAATCAGAACCGAAGCTTGTAACCAAAGCTGAAGCATTTGCCTTGTTCCAAAACAGTTTTGATGCATGCACCCCCATGGCAGAATTGCAGTGACACGGTGACATTGTCGCAGAACGTTACAAAGTTCTTGCAAAAAGATTTTTCTTTTGAAAAGTTAAGAAAAATGTTCTTTTCTATTGAAATTTACATGTAATATTTGAATCATGCATTTAGATAATCACTTTTTGGCATGCTTAATTTAAGCCAATAGTATCAAGAATCGATGTAATGTTTCGATTCTATCTTTGGCAGTTATTGATATTGTTTTTCAAGTGAATTTTAAATATTCCGATATATTTCAAACTACAGTAAAACCTGTCTATAACGATACTGTAGGGACCTAAATAAAATATTGTTATAGGCAGGTTTGAAATTTAAAAGTATACGTTTAAAACTAATGATAAATTAAACTTCTTTTATAGGCTCCAAATTAAAATTCTACTTAGAATTATGAAACAGCACACAAAAAAAATTTACTTAAAATTTTATGAATCGAAACAGAAATTATTTAGAAAAATAATCAGTTAGTTTTGTTTGCTTATTTTTGGAAGCCGTTGCCATTTCCATGCACATAGATTTCAGTCCATCTAATGAATTCAAATGAACATTAGTTACATTTGGTAATGTTGCAACAAAATCTTGCAAAGTGATAATTAGCAATATGGCATTCTCGGGTGAAATTTGAGTCCTGTTTTGAGAACAGTCAGCTGCTTCTTCCTCATCACTTTGATCACCCGGGATAACTTCTGCTAAAATCTCTTCATCACTTGCACCACTGAAAACCAACACATCATTATCTAAATTTAAAAATTCATCTGCGTTAAATAGAAATGATGTATTAGATGATCTTTGGAAATCACTGACAATCGAATTTAAGCCTGCCACACATTTTTCTTCTTCATCAGTGATTTCAGTAAGCTCAGTTTCTGCGTTTCCGTTGCTTTTATCCTCAAAGAAAGAAGCTTTCTTCCAACAATTTTGGATGGTGGATTGTGTCAATGAATTCCACCCTCCGGAAATCCAATCACATGCATTTTTTACATCAACTGCATAAGGATTTGGGAGTTTATTATCCAGATTATAAACAACGTTCTGAACTAATCTTTTTCGATAGTATCCTTTGAAACATTTTATTATTCCCAAATCTAATGGCTG
>NC_092209.1:90617575-90647575 GCF_043381705.1 Parasteatoda tepidariorum
TGAATTTTTATTTGTATATAATTAACTTTTCTTGACTTTTTTCCCCTTTATATTTCAATATTATCTTTTAAAAGAAAAGTCAGTTTGAAGTGAATTGGTGATTTTTAAAAATTAATAACTTAATGTTACAAATGTTCTTGTATGTTTTAAGAGTAAATATTATTTGAGGATACTGATACATATCTCGCAGATTAACCCGTTATATCCTGACGACACTCATGCATTTGGTTCCACTTAACATTAAATGAAATAATATTTCCATAATCCAACAGATTTTCTTGATCTTTTTAATTTCAATAGTTTTTGTATCTTACTACAAAAACACACTAAAAGTTTAATCTAATCATGATAATTAAAAATATGTTTCACAATTTTTCTGAAAATATATTTTGGGATAAAGTGCTATATCCAATTTCACTTTAATATATAAGTGTCTATCTTATTCAATATATGATACTTATGACTAAGTAGCATATTATTACTAATTGAAACTGCAATGTTAAAAGCTTTGTTGGAGTGGGAAACGGCGGGTCAGGAATTTTATAGTAAAAGGTCAGGAAAAACCTGCAAAAGTCAGGATATTGTTTTCTCAAAATAGTGTAGGAACCCTGAAAAAATATGTATATATATATATTTTTCGGATGGGTAAATACAAATTTTTTTTATATCAGTTATGTAGATTAATATGGTACATTTATTTTAATAAATGTCTTATCCACAATTGAATTAAATTATAAATATTTATCAAAAATTATTGTTTGCAAGAAATTATCCTTCGATAAAAGAGTTTCACGAGTAGAGGCAATTTTTTTTTTTTAAATTGCTCAATTAATTTTAAAGATATGGCTAAAAGCGCAAATTTCCAGATTGCGGCCACCCTTCTATTTTGTGGGCAGGAATCGAAATATGTAAAAATAGCCCAAAGTATGTCTAATGAATATATTTACGATATATTTATATCAAAAAAATATGTATATGTTACACAATATATTTATGTCTAATGAATGCAAGCATGTATGTGCTATACATTTACACGCATGTGTATTGTATGCTTTTGTGTCTGATTTCATAACTCAATGCATAGTCTGCACTAATTAATTAGCATATTTGATATCACCTCTTTGAACCATTAAGATTGAGTCATAGAACAAAGAAATCCAAACATTAGATCAAAAGTTATTCAGGTTGGTCCATTTATTTTTTTGTGCAATGTACATATGTAGATTGTCTGTGCATACATACATGCGTAAATTGTCTAGACATACGTACATACAAAACATTGCGTTTGCATACAAACTAACATGTGTGTACATGTTTAGTATATGAATGCATAATTATGCCAGTTTTGCATACCTATGTTGTATTTATTTTCATACATTCATGCATAGATATTGTACATGCATAAGTACATGCAGAAATTATTTACATTTGTACAAACATTGTATAATCCGAAAATATGTCAATGTTTGCACTTACACATACATATGTACGCATATGATAAGTACATAGATATATATATGCTCATACATACTGCATTTACATAAACTGTGCAATCTTCATTAATTTTAATCATATAATTTGATTTCAACTAATCACAATTACTTGTAATCATGATTACATGAAATCACGATTATGTGTCATCATATATTTTGATTGCTTGTAATGATAATTACCTGCAATTGTTTCTTGTTGTGATTACTAGGAATCACAATTACAGTTGTAATCAATATTATTGAAATTGGAGATTATATTATGGAATTATACTATTGGAAATTATATTATGTATTAGAAATACTTAGTGTAAGGGGGGGGGAGTGTAGATCCCCTTAAAACATGTCCACATTGTGTTTTGTTCATGTCTGAATCAAATGATCTTAATTGAATTCCTTTTTTCTTCTAGATTTTGGCGTGGTTGAATCATAAAGGTGAAGAAACTCTTAAGAAGCATAAGACCCTAGCAGAAAGTTTAAATAGTATCAGGGAACAAGAGCAAGATTTTGAAAAATTCTATTTTCTAGCAATGGTTAGAAATTTATCTTTAAATGTGTAACGTTCTATAGATTTTCTAATCCTAGATAAACTTGTGAAAAGGAACCTATACAAGATATTTTATATTTTTCACAGGATTGGTATTTTGTCCAGGAAAAGCCTATTTCTTCAAGGGGTACTGGAAGAAATTAAAATTGACTGATACAATTTTTTAGTAATAAATATTAGAAGAATGGCTTAAATTCGATATTGTACCATGAAGTTTAAAAGTTTTTTACTTCATAATAACTATTCTCATTTAATTATTTTTCCGCAATTTAAAAATCTATATATTATATTATTTAGGAATGGGTTTGAGTATTCACATTTAAAAGTATTTAAAAATGGTACATTAAATAGTTTGAAAATTAATACTTTCGTTTAAACTAAAATTATAAACTCTTTTTACAAAAGTGTTTGGTATTTTTTTTTAAGAACTAGTTTTTTCTATTTTTTTTTACTTGAGTTGTGAGAAATTTATTTCTTCTGTAGGTTTTTTTTCCATATATGTCTCTCAAGTAAAAAAAAGTATTCAGAAAATTATTCTCTTGCTAGCAAAATTTCTCTACATTTTATTTTGCTACCTGTGATTACTTTAAAATACAGTCAAATCCAGAGTGTTTGCCCTCTCCTGATTTCAGATAAAAATGTGTAATTTAATGCTAGTTATTTTCTCATGGTCATCTAAAGTCTTTGAAAATTATTTTACATTTTTTTAATGTATATAGTTTTTAAAAATATTTTTTGAGTGCTTAAAAGGTGCTTATTTTTTGTTGAAAGATTTGGCTGCGCACCCTGTAATGGAAGTGACACTTTCTCAAGAAATACTTTAAGGATCATTTCGTAATTTTAAAGATGCTTAGTTTATGCAATTTTTCATACTTATCAATAAAATTTAAAACTTTCAGAGACTTGAGAAACCTTCAATAAATTATGAAAGAAAACAAATATTTTTCAGCGCCCTATGCCCGAAAATAAAGCAAAGAACTTGTATAGATTACTTTAGTTGCTATTTTTAATAACTGCATATAATTTTGTAAACCTAGAGTAAATATTTATGGAAATACGGTTATTTTTATTAAAAAAATTTTTGCCTTACGTTTTTTCGGTATAACTTCATAAATATTCAGTGGAGTTAAACAAAATTTTTGAAGAAGTTTTAAGATTAATTGCAAAATTTCCTTAAAACTTAAAGAAAAAATCATTGAAAACTATAAAACCAGTAATGTTTTGTAACCAGTAATGAAAGCCAGTAATGTTAACCAGCAATGTATATTTAAACTGGTTATTTTATACTGAAAATTCGCTGAAAATATTTAAAAAGTTTTTTTCATAATTTTAATCGTATTTGCCAACTAATGATAAAAGCTTTATTTGAATATCTTAAAAATTTAAAAAGTTTCAAGCAATTTTCTTGGTAGTTTTTGCACTTTTTAAAAGAAGCTTAAAACGATAAGGGGTTATCCACAAAAATTTCATCTTGTACCATTAAACAAGATTTATTAAAAATAACACTGGCATTGTTGAGAATCATCCCCTATAAAAGTATGTTTTCTTTTTCTATACCATCAAAGTTTAGTTATACTATTATTGTAAAGTATTTTCATTTTTTTATTAAATTTTGATACAAAATAAAATTAGTGAAAACCCCTGATCGTATTAACTTTCATGCGAAAATTGCAAACATTACTTGTAGCTCTTTAAATTTTGAAGATATTCAAATAAACACCCTGAATAGCTTTTAATGTAATGAATTACAAAAACAGTCATAAAAACCTACTCTCTTTGAATAAACATACCATTTTTTTTGATGAATTGGAATTCTTAAATCTTGAATTTTGGCACAGAATTTTAAAATTTGTTTATCCAAAGATAATTCCATCCAAAAACTATGTTTTAATTATTATTTTACTTGTTTTTGAGCAAAAATATTTGTAAGATATGCAAATTTTTACAGAATGTAAATTTTTTATGGCAAAGATACAAAATTTGAACATAGTTGGTCAAATAGTTCCTGAGAAATCAAATTTTAAATATCTGATCTGACTTTTAAAAAATTCAGATTTGATAGGGTTTTTTTGTAATCTGATGGTTAAAAAATTCTGTTACAATTTATTCTTTTTTCGGTCCTCTCTTCTAGAATTTTCAAAATCTAATATTTTTAATGCATTTTTATGACACATGAATTTTGAATTTAGATTTTCACTTTATGAAGCGTTCGAGTCGAAACGATTCTGTCACAAATCTTAGTCGTTTTCTGATTGTATTTTGGCCACTTACAGTTGTTTTTTCTTATTCTGATCGTCTTTATACCATGTTATTATGACAAGCAGTTTTTAACACATTCATTCGCTATCATAATTTCAGCAGTTATTAGTCGAATTTGTCTATTTCTGTACAGCTTTTTTCAACTCCGATACTTTTTAATACGATTTCATAGCAGCAAATTTCGTACTATTGTAATCTCATTTTGTTTCGCTCTCAATTCGTGACGATTGCATATATTTTTGGTCTCTTAAAAGCTATGCAAATTTTTGTGAAATACAACACCCTTTTTTGTGATGACTGCTCATTTTGGGGAAAGGGGATATTTTCATATTTTAGCACCCTGCCTGTTTCAGGGTCTAGAATTACACCTAAAATTTTTGTTTCCTGATTGACATTATGATTAAAAATATAAGTTTAAATTATGCCTAGCTTAACTGTTTTTTAAACTAAGATAAAATACAGGTGCCATTGATACCTGACTGTGACATTCTGATTTCAGACCCTGCCTCCATATCTAAGTCTTTTCCAATTGTCTTCTTAATGGAAATCAAAAAATGCTTTCTATGATTATGTACACAGTGCAATATAAGGAAACTTGGGAAACAAATATTCATTAAATAATAATAAATAAATATTTCTTTACGAAATTCATCTCTTTATTATTCTTATTTTTGTATAGCGTCAAATAGAGAGGGGTAATGACCTGTTGGAAGAAATCCCAAAAGTGAAAGAAAATGGTATCAGTTCCACTTTGAAATATCAATTGGATGATTTTACAGAAAGATTAGAAGATGCAAGAGAGAAATTAGAAGACACCAGTCGCTGTTACCAACTATTGGATAAAGTAAAAATTAAAATAATTATGTTTTCCATGAGATTAGTTAACATTTTCTTTAAATTGCAAGAAGTTTGTGATTTGTAAATGCCAGATGAATTTACAATGTAGGAGGTCATGTAAGAATAGCATGACAAAATAGAAAAACAGAATCAAGAATTAAAAATTTTTCATCTTCATTCATATTTTAAAGTTTGAGTAAAGTTCATGTAAACCATGAAATGCTGAAAAAATGTTTTCAGAATTCCCTGAATTCCCTTATCATTAAAATTTTAAAAAAACAAATATGCGCCTCTTGTGCATTTTATTACAATTTTTTTAAGCAATAATAATAAATCACTTAATTTCACACTTGTTTGTTAAGATGTTTCTTCATTTTAGAAATGAACCTAGTAAAGTTTATCATCGTTTCAGAAATACTTCAAAAGAAAAATGTCTTACATTATTAATATCAACAGTTTTTTTTTAATTGCTTAAAATTTACAATCTTTGAAAAAGTGTCCACGTATTTTAAAAAGTCATCACTGTTCTACAACCGGCTAGCAGCATAACTTCCTTATTTTCCCCATGTAGCTGATAGAATTGTAACCTCTTCCATTCTAGCACTCAAAATTCCACAATGTCAGTCTTCCGATTACCAAAAATGTAAAAGTCACTAGGGGAAATATCAGTTCTATGTTGAAATGTTTCCCGGCCAAATTTATGAAACTTATTCCTCTCTAGATTCTCTATATGAGAGCATGCGAAAGGATGATTCTGTCCAACTGCTGACAGTTTCTTATACTGACTTGTGCACACTTTTCAGAGACATGCAAAAGACATGTAAGAATAAATTTCAAGGGTTCCAACCTTTTAGGCTAACAGAAAATGAAACCATACATCTCTACTTTTCTTTTGCTTGTCTCTTCATCTCCAGTGTTGCACAAAGGCACTTTCAACTACAGTTTGTCTATGGTAAGAACTCCTCCCACTGCGAAGTCTGAGACCGCCTGCTGCCATAGAAACAAGAATAGTGCATTTCAAGGAGGGTAAGATGAGCTCTTTCACTCTAAGGCTAACACAGTAGGGAGAAGAAAATTATTCCCTTTCTCTCACCGATCCGAGCCAAAACTTATTCTGAATAATGACCCCACACCCCTACTTGAAATAGTTATACCACATTACCTTGGTCACAACCACGGGTCCGGAAGAATGGCTAGGGGTGTTTAGACAAACTATATGCTTACCCAAAGAGCAATAACAAAGCAAGTGTATAAACCTTCGGTGTTTGACGATGCATTTCTCCTACCTTGCAACCTTATCTTTATGTAACACTGCAAACTTGGCAAGGAATGTGTTTTACAGTGAGTGTTACATTTTCATTTGGCTGCTCCTCATAACTACTGTCAAACCCTGCTATAGTGAACATTGTTTATAGTGAACGAAATGTTCGCTTCCGTGCCTTGCTATACACATATAATATTATTTTTTGTGGATATAGTGAGCCAAAAGAAGAGGGGAAATTGATTATTGTTAACTTTTTTCTGTCTTTGACTAATTTTTTTTCTTCATTTTTTTGGTAATTTTGAAATTTCCACATAAAATACATATAGCGATTTTCAAAACCATCTATTGCGTGGAATGTAGCCAGAAGCATTTTTTCTTGTTTGCTACTTCTACCTCAGTTTCCCATCCCTAAGTAAAGGCCATCCCTACATTTTTTGTACTGAAGACGAAGTGTCATAAAAAATGAAAGTTAACACATATTTTGTTACTACATATTGTTTAATCATTTTTATATTTCTTTTTTTGGGTCATTTATTTTAATAATGTGTCATAAAAGGGAGCAGTTCGGAAAAAGGAGTTAAAGTTGTTTGTAGTGCCGATATAGTGAACTCTTGGTTATAGTGAACCGAAATTTCGGTCCCTTGAAGGTTTACTATAATTGGGTTTGACTGTATAACTTTATTCATTACCTCATAGCATTATTCTAAGAAAGAATCTTTTCTGAAACAATGCAGTAATTCAGAAATATTTTAAAATTGAGCAATAAAATTACAAAAAGTTTCCGTTGGAACATTTTTTTTTCTGTTGCCATAAATCATGAAACAAACAAATGAGTGTATGATAATCTTTTTAAGAAGATGTTAATAAAAACATGTTGCAGGCATACGAGTGGTGCCTAGAGTCTATGAGGTTTGTTTCTCACCTGAAGTTAGACCTGACCGACTCTGTCTCTAAAAGGCTGCGATCCTATCTTCAGGAGCATCCTTACCTAGAGGATGACTTCTTTGAGGAAATGCTGCAGCTGGCAAACAGGCTAAACAACCCCTCTCTGCTGGAACAGTGCCAGGTATGTCTGCTTTCACCCTTCTATTAGTTAGATTACAAGTGTTGCTGTAATGTATTCAAACAATTGATGGGGTCATACCGAAACGTGATGAAGTGCTTGTTTAAGTTTTATACTTTACTTTTTGGTTCATGTTTTAAATTTTTATTTTATTATTGTTACAAATTTATATTATAACAATTTTTGTAATATTATCAAAATGCATTATTTATATTAAATAAACTATTTTAATGAAAAATAGGAAGAATTCATTTGCAATATTGTCCTTTAATTTCATTTAATGTTGCATTATAGTAATAAGCATATAGCATACATCCTAATAGTGTAAAGAATAAACCAGGTTTTTTTTTCTTACAGTATACGTGTGCTAGACTTCTTTTAAAACAGGCAAACAACAAACTAAAAAAAGTTCAATATGATCTACTTAAACACAATAACAGCAAATTATATTGCAAAAGAATAATAAAATATACTATTTTTAAATCCCGAATTACTTTATAAAATTGCATTTGTGTTCGTTTTTATCAGAAAAATCAAAAATTTCAGAGAAACTACAAACTCTGANGGGGGTGTATTATACGGAAAAATCTATAATACGGACTTCTGGAAGTCCCACCGATTCCGGATACGCGATTTTACACTGTATTATTAAACTTAAAACACTATGTTGTTAAATTAAATGACAAAAAGAATTTGCACTTTCTTTTCTATTAAATTATTAGTACTAAGACTTATTTTCACTATTTTATCTGAAACCCATGTCCGTTTTGTACCTTTTCATCATTCCATTGTTTTCAAGTATTTTTTAATTATCATTGAAATAAAATATATATAATATATTAAAAAAAATTATATTGATTCAATGGATTAAAGAAAACAAGAAATACATATTTCAAAAAAACTTAATTAATTCTAAGATTATAAATTGTGTGCAGCTAAATGGTGATATTTAATGCATAATTCTGAAACACTGCATTTTTATAATACAGACAAGTGCAGTGAGAAATCACTCTTTAACATGTATTACTAAAATATAAATGTTAGGGGTTTTTTGCATCTTAAATAGAGTTTTAAAGTAATATAAAATCATATTTAAAGTATTCAGTTCTTCTTTTTATATTATTATGTTAGCATAGTTAAGCGACAAAAGTGGATATTTTTGAATTGTTATTGAAAAAATTAATTAATAGTTAAGTAGAATAGTTACATACTACAGGGTGTGTAGCATTTTTAAAAAGTGCTTAAAGGTGCTTAATTTCGATTTAAATTTTTTAAAAGCCTTTAAAGGTGCTTTCTCATTTTCAAGCTTCGTTTTCCTCCCTCTGAAATCGAACTGAAAAATTTCTCCATCTTTTTATGGTGGCTAATATAATTAAGAAAAGTGTTCTTTGTCAGAAACTAGTAATTTTATTGTGATCGTGCAAAGTCTTTGAAAAATGTTTTGCACTTTGTTAATCTATAAAGTGCTTAAAAAGTACTTAAAAGGTGTTTGTTTTTTATTGAAAGATTTGGCTACGCACCCTGCACTATGAAATACTTTGGAATAGCTCAGTTGATTTCAATTAAGAGTTTAAAATATTATCCCACATTTTGATTAAAAAGAAAAAAGAAATAATTTTTTTTTTTAAACCCTGCCTAGAATCCCCTAGAAATTACAAGTTAGGTGTTGAATAAATTACCCCACTCTTGCAATGACTCTTCCATAATGACTGCGGGAAATCTTTATAAAAAATTAAGAAAAGTATGTCTGCTGGTGTAGTGTATCTGCCACTACAGAAATATAATACCAATTCACTAGTATATCATACATGTTAACTCTATTCTATGTGGAGGGTACCTTTACATAGAAGAAGGTTGACATGGTCGATCAATATATCCCCTCTGCCAGACAATTTAAAAAAATTAAATTTGAAAACATTATTGGTGCTACTTTGGGTTTTATTAATGATCATTCTCCATTTCAGGCATCAAAAGTTAAATTTGAGGAAACTGTTGAGCTGATCCGAACTCGACAGCGAATTCTCTTCTTGGAAGATGAGGACACGGAAAAGCAGCCCTCACTGAGGTTCAAGAGCGTGAACAAACCATGTCTCTGGAATCCTTCTCGAAACACGTCCCAAACATACCTCAATTGCGATTCTGTAGCTGGCTCTTACACGTCCTTTCCGAGCAGCTACCGTTCTTGTCCGAGCGGAGGGGGGCAGAGGCGGCGCCCCCAGAATCGATCTCAGTATGCGATGGCTAAGAGAGGATCTCTGACGGAGGAAATGATGCTGGCACGCTCGAGAGATTATCTCGGAGAAGTTTCGAGATCATTTTCTCTCACTGGCGACAATCTGAACGATGAAACGTCCTCAGATCGTAACTGGAGAGCTTGCGAAGAAGAGATGCAAAGATTTGCTGATGCTATACGAGAGCAAAATGATGCTTTGAGACAAAAAACTCTGGAGGATTATAGATTGCAAAATAGGTATATACACAATCCTTTAAAAAATAATGTGATCTTGAAATTGAATATCTTTCCATTCAAATTGATTGAACGTTTTTTTTTAGCTATAAAATTCCAAGAAATTTAGACTTCCTTTTAATCTTCATTTATATCAAAATCTCTTAAATCATTGCTAAGCTAAGTAATAATTCATTATAAAAAATAATTTTTATAGAGATTCAACTTTGATTAAAGAAAAATTGTATAGTTGTGTGTAAATATTTTTTTTTATTTACTTGAATTATTTGAAAGATATGGTGAAATATCATAAAAGTAAGAATGACATTAAAGACAACTTGACAGTAATGGGATCATTTCTACCTTTCTACACATGTAAACAATTTTTTTAATCATATAAGTTGAATCAGCCACATCTTCTTAATCCTCCACTGCTTTTATCTTTATGCACAAAATTTTGTTAAAATTTAAATTTATAAACATTTTGGTTTCAGAACAAAATTGTTTATTTTCTTTTCCATTATCTAATTTTAATTATTTAATTTTAGTTATGTAAAATTTATTTAAGTTGAATCAGCCACATCTTCTTCTTAATCATCTTTTGTTTTTATCTTTATGCGCAAAATTTTGTTAAAATTTAAATGTATATGCATTTGGGTTTCAGAACAAATTTTTATATTCTTTTCTTTTTCATTATCTAAAAATAGTCTTTGCCTTTTTCACAGCACTGGATCGAAACAGGACGAATTAGAGAAGCCTGCTCATCTAACGAGATGTGCATCTTGTTCCGATTTTGAAGAACTACTTTCAATAAAATCGTCGCCCCTAGAAAATGTCACGAATAAGTATGGATTCATACCAATTAATTCAACTATAGTATTTGCAGATATTTTTTTTTATCTAAACTTGCTTTTAAATTTTATATTTCAAAGTATTACTTGACTCTAAAATTATGCAGTTTCCAGGATTCCTCTCTTCTGGGTATTCTGTAGGTTGAAAAGTTTTATGGTCAATTAGAATTTGAAAATGTGAAAATATTTTTAATAATAACAGTCTTTGTATACATGATTTTTTGTGTGCCATTATGATTGGCTTTTTTTTTATGTGTTACATGTCTTTATTACATTTTTTTTTTTCAAATTTTTATGAAAACAAAGTGTGCATCAATTTTTTAGAGTTTTTATTTATTACCTTTTCAGTCGAATACTGATGATGATTGTGAGGGAAATGATTCAAACTGAACGAGATTATGTCAAGTCCTTAGCATACATCATTGAGGTAATTATTTTTGTCATTAATTTTATACCTGACTTTTTATTTAATTAATAAATTTCTCATCTAATGAGATCCAGTGCCAGATTATGCGTACGTGGGGCCCTAGGCCATTCAAATTTTTGGGGCCCTTAGATTAAATATTTTTTCTCATATGTTTTTTTATTTATTCAAATATAATAGTATTTATACATCTTTTCAATTAAGAAAGCATATTTGAAATGAAAATAAATAATAATAAATTAAATTTTACTTTATTTTGTTAAATTAAACTAAAAAATGATCAAAAAATTTTGAAAAAATGTGAAATTTTATGTTGAAAAAATGTGAGTTTTTTACATTTTACAAAATCAAAGCTACTATAAAATTGGTATTCAAAAATCTTTTTTTCTTCTCTTGCGATCAATAAACTCATCTATAATGATTTCACAGAGAACATCTGATTCGATAAACATCAAACTTAACATGTCTAATCGTTTTTGAAACATGGCGCTTCTTTGCTCACTCTTGATTCGTTTAAAATCTAAATGACAAATTGGAACTTAAAAAACATTGATAAATCTTATAATACATAAACTATAATAATACTTATAAATAATAACCATAATGGGTAATCCAGCACTGATTAGATCCCTTTGGTGTGCAACTAGTCCACAGTCACTGACATCCTGCTGACTTCGACAACTAAATGTTCTGAATGCCTCAGCAAACTTATCTCTCATCATTCATTTTATATTTACACTCCAGACAAGCATGAGCTGACCTTAAGGGACAATTGCCACTGCACTCTCAACAATTAGTATTAATTATATTTAACATTTTGAAAAATAGCGAATTTCCATTTTTAGTCAAGCGACATATTAGCAATTGTCGGTGCATTTGTCTTTTCATTGCTTAAAAAATAGTGTAGTTAAATATTGGTGAATATTTAGAAGCAAATAATTTTAATGGTTTTAAAATTTTTGGGTAGTTTTAACATTTTTGAGTTAAGTGTTACTAGACCAGAATTTTAAAAAATGTAATGTAACTTTTGTTTACTAATAGACATTCTTACGTGCAATGTCCAGAATAAATAAACGAAACAACCTGAATAACCTTTGATCTAATCATTGGATTTAAATGTACTAGGTGGCAGTCTTAATAGTTCAATGGGGTGACCTTAAATACGCTAAATAATAAATGCAGACAATAAGAAAAAAGTTACGAACTCAGACACAAAAACCTATTTTCTCTGAACACACGTACTTTCTTCCAACAGATTCGGATTTCTGACTATCAGAATATAAGGCGTAATTGCTGGGAAATATGATCCCAGTAGAGTGATCTGAAGATTGAAACCCTTATTATTAATTTTATTTTTTGTATATTTCCCCATTTACTTTTTAAGTGAATTGAAAAATTTTTGCACATAATTATAAAATTCATTTACCAAAAGATAATTCTACACAAAAAAAGACTTTTACTAAATATTTAGTGTTTTTTTTTTCAATATTATTTAATAATAGTCTCAAAAATTTTGAATTGTTAAGTGTACAACTTTTTTCCATCATTTAAAAGAAAGTAATTTTACAAAGGAAAATTCAAAATTTGAATGAAGTCGGGGAAATAGTTCTTAAGAAATCGAATTTTAAAAATGCCGCTTTTTTAAAATTCGATTTTGCAAAAACTATTTGACTTATTCTGCTCAAATTTTGTATTTTTCCATATAAAATTACATTCTTTTAATTGATGTAAAAATTTATCTAACTTACAATTCAAAATTTTTCGACTTTTATTAAATAAAATAATAAAAAATAATTATTAAAAATTATTTTTTCCATAGAATTAATAAAAAAAATTTTTGATTCACTTTTAGTTCTCGAGATAAGGCCCCATGGAGACCACTGCTTTAAAGAACCCCTCATAAAATATTTTATTTTGCACCTTCGCCACAATTTTTATTTTAATTGATCCTTCTCAACATTTTGTATTTTGAAAATGGATTTTTCACAAAATTCTCTGTTTGAAAACATAGTCAAATACATCATCAATTCATAACTTTAAAACTATAACTCTTTGAAAGACATGGTTTTGTGCTTTTTTTTCTCACAAAAATCAAAGCCTCATTTTCACATATTTGCCAAAACAGACCATGGCTGATTAGTCTAGAACTCCGTTCTAGATTAATCTTGGGTTAGATAATAAATCAAGCTGATTTTTTCATAGTTGATACTTTACAAGAGTTGAACTGATCCAAAAGGACAGTAATTCAAAGATATTACATTCTCATTTCCTTTTGCTTGACTTTAATTATATGTTTTTTATAAACATATTAAATCTAAATTGAATAAGAAAAGTTTAAAGTATAGAGAATTTATAATGTTCACAATTATGATGAAAGATATGATTTTACACGAAAACAGACTAAAGTAGTATATCCTCTATTTATACTAGTTTCTATATTAGGAAAACACCCGTAATTTATGGTAGTTTAGTCTTTCATTTTATTGGTCCCAGATCAGTAGTTTGAGGTAAGCGAAGATAGCTCCTTTGAGATACTAATATTTTATTAAACATATTTACATTTATATACAAGTTGGTTTGATTTACAAGAAGCATCATCACAGCAGGTGATGAGAGAAATACTGACAGGCTGTCATGTGCGTGCTGGTATTTATACAATTCTAAGAATATGACGTCAGAACTCTTAATTCAGTTCACTTCAAAAATAAGTAAAAACACAATTGATTAAAGACAAACAGATAACAATATGAAATAAACTTGATTTTACGATGAGCGGCGAACCTATCACCACAAGTTCACCGTTAATTTGGAGCCCTGCTTTATGCTGTACCCAAATCCATTCAAATGGTTGAATTAACTGTTTTGTATTTTTCAAAATCACTTTTCATGTAAATGTAACCATCAGAAAATGATTAAAACATATAGAACTTTTAAATATCCGTTTAACAAATGAGTATAATATTTCATACCACTTTTGTTTCTTTCATTCTGCTAAATAGTCTTTCAATATTTAAATTCTGAAAAGATGCGTTTTTTTTTCCCTCTTTCAGAATTATGTACCAATGCTTCAGACTAAGGATGTTTGCCAATCTTTGCGCAGTCAAAGAAATGTAGTATTTGGTAACATTGAGAAAATCTTTGAGTTCCACAGTTGCTACTTCTTACAAGAGCTTGAACAGTGTGAATCAGACCCATATTCTATAGGGAAATGTTTCCTAAAACATGTAAGTAAAAGCTTTTTAACATCAAAACTTTTTAGTGATTGAATAAACACATTTTAACCACTTTTCACTGGAAGTTTTCTTTTTGAAAAACTTGCTGCAGTCACCATTTAATACACGGGGATTCTTCGGGCTGCGGGATTTGAACTCACTATGTCCCGAACAAGATCCAAGCACTCTATCAACTAGGCTATCCCGGCCTAAATTAATTGTAAAATTTGCAAGTTGAATTTTTGTAGCAAATTTCAACCTTTTGATTCTTGCAATAATCCAATCGTTTAAAGAACGTTACACTAATTAACTGGTTGGGTAATCATTTCTTCTTGATTCCAGTGACCTGCAAAATGCTTCTGAAGCAGAAATTAATGTTCTAGAAAATCTGAACATGATTTTAACAACATTGAATAAATGTCGAATGGGTTCAATAATGTTTCTTGGAGTTAATTGTTTCTCATTGTCCAACGAGATCATTGGACCCTTGGAATAAAATTGAGGGGCTGAAGATCTTCCAAAGTCGATGTCATGGATATAGATTGTAACACACATCCCAATACGATATATTGATGAATTGATGATATTGATGAAAACAATGAAGATGAGCAAAAAATATCAGAAGATATACCCACAAATGACCGAGAGTTTGAAAGTATAAATGCTCTGAAACATCAGGGTTCCCACGGTCCTTAAAAACTGCTTAATTTTTATTTTTGAAAATAAGGGCCCTTAAAAGTACTTAATTTTGGTTCAAGGTTTTTAAAAGTCCTTAATTTTGATTATAATGTTGATAGGAACAATTTTTTTAAACAAAATGAATTTCTTTTAACACTTAGAAGTAGGCCATGCATCGACGGTAAAGCATTTTAGAGAGACAAAAATTAATGTGTGTAGGGGGGGCTACAGGCAAGGGGAAGAAAGCATGACTTTTCATTCATATATTGGTTATTTCATTAATATATTCTCCCCTTTGCCTAGAATGATACTTTATGAGGTGAAGCATTCTAAAAAAAAGAATAGCATGGACAAGGGGAATACTGCACATGGAAGAGATAGTACTCCTTTTTTGGGGGTAAGGGGGGGCAGTTTTAAGGTACCTAATTAGAAGACTCGCATTAACCTTCAAAATTGACAGAATTCAAGAAATTAAGTTCTACTAGTAATGCATCTGCTTATAGGGATTAAGTAAAACGCTAAGAAAAGAAGTATCACAGAAAAAAAGATTAAACTAGAATCCATAACAAAAACTATTTCCTAAAATCTCTAATTAAATAAATTTGTATAATATTTCAATGTGTAATAAGTAACTGTAAATTTATAGAAAGCATAACATTTTTTAAAATTCATGATTGTACTAAAAATTAAACAGATTTGTAAGAAACAGTGTTTGAAAAATCCCATCCCACCTAGGTTTTTCTTCAAGAACCTGGGGTTTATTGGTAAAAACCAAGTATTGTTTCAAAAATGCTTAATTTTTTTTCCTGGGTACTAAATAAGAAAGCACAATTTGCTTTTAGCAAGAAAGTTAAATGTTTGATAACTATTTATAATTTGTTTTGTTGCAATGTAAAAAAAAATTTTAAAGTTTAAGATTGTTACGCTATTATTTTTATTTCTTAAGGATAAGCAGATTTGCCTGGTAATTCTTTGGTGAGCCAGTTGATTAATGCTATTATATCAGTGCTAACATTATAATAAAAAAAATTTTTTTTATTTATTTATTGTTTTTTTTGGAAGGTAAATAATTTGCACTGTCAGTGGTGGCATATGTATATTCAATGATAAACAATCACACTATTTTTTAAAATCCTTAATTTTTCAAAAAACTCCTTAATTTCTTCAAAAAAAGTCCTTAAAAGTGCTTAATTTTTGCTCTGTTGAAAGAGTGGGAACATTTATGAACGTAAACGGTGAAGCCGTATTGAAGGGGATATTGTTGAGGTTGTATCTGAAAACAAAAAAAAACATGTAAAGATTACACTTTTTTTTATTGTAGCTCATCTCGCCAGCTCCATTTTTTGAAATATTTTGCGTTTTTTAACACTAGTTCGATGGAAAACTTAAAATCAGGATTCTACTGTATTTATATATATATCTTTGATGGAAGATGGAGAAACTAATAATGAACAATAAAATGCAATGAGACAGGAAAATGTCCAGGAGTAAGCCAAGAACACTTAAAACCAAGAACTATGTTCTTAGCGAGATGAGAGGCACCTCTCCTTGCATGCTGCCAATGGTTATTCTCAAAATTGCTTCCGAAGTTTCATATTACTTCATGATCTAAGATAGTTTTGCTTGCTCTTGCCACTTTGGACTTCTTAGTACCCGAGCCTATATATTACTTAGGTAGTCTATTTTAGACTTATACCATATTTTATTTTTTACAGTACCTATATTTTAAATCGCTTGCCAATCCTCGGAACTGCTCATTCAGTTTATTTTAGATTGCTTCGCAATCTAGGGCAATCTTCGCTATCTTCAGTTCATTGGAAAAGGTTTGAAAAACAAATTGAAAACTACATAAATTTGGAATCAAAATTAGTAATTCTGAATTGAAAACTTTTAAAAGTTAAATTTACTTTTACCTGGTAGTAAATACATTTAAATTGTCAAACTTAACATAAAAGAAAATTTTAAATTATATGTCTGTTGAAAAATTCAAAAATAATTCCTTCAAAATTACTAAAAATATCATAGTATCCTAAAAATGTAATAGAAAAGCATCGTCTGACATCATATACACGTCACTTAAGCGAGAAAGGAGGATAAGTAGAAAGAAAAAAGCAGACAGATTGTCAAAAAACCCATGGGTAGAATTCCTTATTTTAGTTCAACAACATTATAACATTCATCCTTCTAATTAAAATAATCCTTTTTTTTAAAAAAAATGAGAGCAGAATATTTGACTTAGTATCTGTCAAAAAATTTTTAAAAAATCCAAATATTTTGTTAACTNGTTCAACAATGAATCAAGATCGTTTGGCATCTCTCGCACTTATGTCTATTGAATACGACATTTTGCGTAGTTTGGAATTCGACAGCATAATACAAGATTTCGTTGAATCCAAAAATCGCAAAAAAGTAATATATTAGATCATAAGATTCTGCAAAATAATTTATTACCGAAAAATATTATATTTTTATTTGTATCTTCATAATTTTGTGCAAAATACACTTGTTGTTTTTAAAGCTAAATTATTTTGGTCAATAAATTTTTTTCTCCCAAGTTTTTCGTAGGCCCCTGAATTTCGTAGGCCCTAGGCACGTGCCTAGTGTGCCTATAGGATAATCCGGCCGTGATCGTTACATATCTATTAATTTGGATGAATATCTATTAATTTGGTTAGAAAAAAAAGCTTGTTAAAAAGTGGTTGACAATTTTTGCAGCATTTGACTTAGTGTTTAACTATTTTTGTAGCATTTGACTTTGTGTTTAACTATTTTGTAGAATGCGTTATTGTATATTCAGTGTGTGCTTCTGTTATGCATTCAAACTGTTTGTCTACTTGTGTATTTAATAATATCAGTTTCTCTCTATTTTAGGAAAGCCAATTCTACTTGTATGCATTGTACAATAAGAATAAACCTAAATCAGATAGTTTGATGGCAGAATATGGAAACAACTTTTTTAAGGTACTTTTTTAAGTAGTAAGGTAATAAGTAAGGTAGTAAGGTGCTTTTTTAAGTAGTGTATTAGCTTACATTGTCATACACTAAATCACTAGGGAAATGTAAAAACAATAGAAGATTTTATTTGCTATGAATTTCACTTAATAGATAGTACGAGAAGAAAACTATTTTAGATATGAAAAGCTTGAAACCATTATGTAATTTTTTGTCTTGGGGTTCTTTAAATTAAAGCAAACATATTTTACTGTACATCATTTAAGTATAAAATACTTTTATAAGCAGCAAATATTGCTCTTTTGACTTTATTTGCTATGAATTTCTCAAAACAAACCATACATGTGGGTACAAGGAACCAAATAGTTCACAATTTGAATTTTGCTTTATTTTTAAATAGGAGATCTAAAAAAAAAATTAAGTACAACTGTACTTGAAATATATGTTTGTCTCTATTTAAGGCATCCTACAAGAATTCTAAACATTTCAAATGTTTTGATTAAATAGTTTATTTCTAAAATATTAAACCTGCATATTTTTCTTTTCCATCTGATCCATAGGCGTAGCATCCTAGGGGCACATGTCCCACAATAATTTTCCTAAATTTCTGAATTTTTTTTGAAATTGATACTTTTTTAAACCCCAAACAGCTAATTTTTAATTTTAATGTTTAAGAGCCTTAAAAAATAAAAAGAATTTCGACAGTTTTATGTATAATTAACCAAAAATATTTCATGATCGTCACTTTTATGTAAAGGCTATCTTTACAACCAGTTGAAAACTTTTTTTTTAAGTTGTTACAATTTGGAACTGAAATGAAAAAAAAATTTAAAAAATTAAGAACCGTCAAGCAATTTTTCAATGAATCAAAATTTAATGATTATTTATTTAGATTACAACTGTTGGTAGTGGCGATTTTAGTTTAGTTTATGCACAGTATAATTTTTTTAGTTGTAATTATTATTTATTATTATTTTACATGACTCCTAAAAGTTTTTTAGAATCATTTTAATTTACTAGGAGGCTCTGTTCACCAACTTCCACAGTTGCTTACAACCATCTCTGTTTTTAATTATTCTTAAAAGTCAATTCTGTTTTGTAAAAATTTTATCTATTTTAGTAGCAACCCTGCAATGCATCTCAATGTTTTCTTTTTAATTTGGTATTTATTTTAATTTCATTGGAGAAAACAGTGTGATTATTCATGCTATTTTTTTCCATCAAGAATGTATTGTTTTAAAATAACATTTCAGGATCAACAATTTGGTTTAGAGTTCGTTCACCAGGAGTTGGCACTTGGCTCCGCCTTCATCACTTGGTATACGACGATACTATTTCCCTATTTTTGGAAGAAGATTGTTAGTAATCTTGAACAAGGTTGCTATTTGGGGATCGTATAGCAATTATATTTATTTCGCAAACCTTATCTGCATTTTTTTAACATTAAATATTTCATAAATTTGATGATATGTCGCTCCATTTTTTACGATATTTCTCTCTTTTGAATTAATAGTTTGTCCTTTTTGAGACATTTTGCTGGGAAAACAGGAGTTCTTAAATTAAAATGTATTTCATTAGCAAAAGAAACAAAAGTTATAATAGCAGATGATAAAGTGAAGTAAGTGACTGAAAAAGAATTCACTGTTTGTGTTTAGCACGCATTAAGGGTTACCTCAATTTCAAGGGCAGAGATGTTTCTCTTCTTACTCCTGAACTGAAATGAACTCAGCGTCCAAGGAGGTGGAGTCAACTATACATCTGACTATACATCTATCTATAAACTATACATCTAATGTGTATTTTTTAAATTTTTGTCGCATATATGTCTGACAAAAAGATTCAAAAATTTATTTTCTAAAAGAGATGTAATTTATTTTTATTCCAGGAGAAGCAACAAGAGCTCGGAGACAAAATGAATTTAGCAAGCTATCTGTTGAAGCCAGTGCAGCGGATAGGAAAATATGCACTCCTTTTGAAGGAACTTATCAAAGAATGTCCACAAATTAATAGTGAACATTATAATAACTTAAAGGTATTTGTTTTTATTGTTTTAGGCACTTTAAAATGCTCAGTGATAGACACAATAGCAACTGCAAACTATTGTAATCACTAATTTTTTCATATTCCGTAGTATACAGTGCCAAAAGCCAAAAAATCAATTGTTTTTAACGTCAGTTTAATAAAATTTAAGGTTTAAATGCCGCTAATTTATCGAATCTGGTTCAAATCCTACGAAAGTCCATCGGCAGACATTATGTATTTTACTTACTCTTTTTTTTTCTCTGGTTAAGTTTACTTAAGTGGATGCTATACCATAAGGGAAACTTTTCATTCCGAATTCTATTTCATTTCAAATGGTATATTAAAGTTTAGAGAAAAGTTCATTCTGGTGAACCTAGAATAAATATATGGATGTAGTTTCAAATTTTGAGAAAAAAATTTTTTCTCCAAAATATTAACACTTTGTTGTAGAATAACTTCCTGCTTTGTGTAATCTCGAGTAATCAGCTGGAAATTTGTTTGCATTTTGATATTTTGAGATTTTCCAGCTTTTAAAACTTCATGGCTTATTCTAGTTTTAACTGAACTCACTTTTTCTATACTTTGAATACATTTTTTCTATACTTATGAATTTTCTGTAAAGAATTTCTCCCATGATATTACTCTTATATTTTAAAATCTTAACCATAAAGTTTTGATGATTTTCTAACTTTTTTTAAAATGAATATTCAGTGTTGAAAGCATGAAAGGTAAATTAATTTATTTTTCTTAAAAAAAAAAAAAAAAAATTTCCTTCGATGTTCTTTCCTTCTTTAATTTTGTGCATAAATTTAAATGAATCCTTCAGCAAAATTTGTTACCCAAAAGAAGTTAAGTAGTTAAAAATAGTGACAACATTAGGAACATAGTTTACAATAAAAAAAATGGTTGTAGTTAATTACAATTGTAATAAAGTAGTTGTGGTCAGTACGAAAAAATGTAGTTTCTTATACCACTGATAAAACGAGATATTATTTGTTTTAATGTCTAATAACTATATTTGATGAATTGAGGTCTTGCAATTACCTATTATTATAATAAGCTTTTTATTATTGTTGACGCGATTTCATGGACAAGCAAGTAGCAAATTGCTAGTATAAAAAAAAAAAATACTAGTTACAGTAAAACGCAATAGCAAAAATTGCTGGTAACTACTGATGATCTGGATTTTTATTTGTTTCTCTGTCTTTTTTCAAAAGATTTTTCAACTTCCAATGTTTTTAATGCAATGTTATTATGACCCTCGAATTAAAATTGTCTCTTTTTGACACTCTCAATTAACAAGGATTTAATTGTAAATCCTCTTATTAATCATTTTTTCAGTGATTACATGATTTTTCAACATTAAGAATTTTTAATAAGATAATATTGGGACACTCGAAGTTTGAATTTGAGAATTCACTTTTTGATACGCATGATTCATGACTATTACAACATTATCTACAATAATGTTAATTCACTTCCATTAAATTTTTTTTCTTCATAATTTTCACATAATAATGTTTTTAGTACGATGTTACATTAATTTCAAATTTGACTTATTACATTTTGATGTACTCAATTCTTTACTATGCTGTTGTAAATCAATATCATTTTCTAATAATTTTTGTGATAATTGTTACAGTTAATCTTATTACTTTAGGCCCAGGGATTTCCACATCATTTTTAAAATCACTTCATTTTAAATTCGATGTTATAACAGGCTTATTCCAACTCATGCATCTGAATATTTAAATTTTTATTAAGGTATAAATATTTAATATTTACCATTCAGTGATCAATTCATTGCAAGAAGTCATACAGCAAGGATTATATTTAATTCTTTGAACGACATAAGGTATTGAAATACTTCTTTAAAAAATGCTTGTATGAACCATGATTTTGCTAGTACTACTATTTTTTAGCAAATTTTGTTACCGATTTTAAGAAAGGAAATCATGCCCAGATTATGATAATAGTTCATAAAAACAAATAATCTTTAATAGCCTTCTGTTCAGATTATTAAAATGCAATTTTAATAATTTGTGGACACACTTTAAATTATGTAAGGGGTACCTTAAAATTACAAAATTCCATTCTGAAAATTCATTTTTCTGAATGAATATACTCTTTTTTTAATGATTTTTTGAAATTTAATAAAATTGAATTAATTTGATAAATATATAACATATATTTTATGTATTTTTGTTTGTACCTGCTTCTAAGGAAAAAGCTTTGCTGTGTATACTTAGCACATTTTCTTTCACAAAGGTTTTAAAATTGCCATGCATTGTTTGCACATGTTGTACCTCCTATAAATAATAAAATATAATTCTGATAATGTGGTTTAAATCAAAGGTTTTTTAATGTTCTTGCTTTTTTTCTTTAATTTTTTTCTATAACTTAGATTTATTTTTGTTTTAATTTCTTTGAATACTATTGTTCATTTTTGAAAATATTATTTCTTGATATATGGTAAACTATTTGTTCTGTTTAACTCCTAAACTTATATAGTTCTTTTCTAAATTGTGGAACCACTTTTGACATGATATATGATGCTATATCTTAGGACAATTTTTTGTTGTTTCTTTTTTTTTTTTTTTTTTGTTCTCTTTGTAAAGTATATACTGAAACTTTCCCAACTTGATTTCTTTGCTATTAATCTTAAAGTTTCAGATTCCGACTAAAGTGTAAAGAAGTAAATCTCAAAAAATTTAGGAGTGCAATATAAAATGAACAACGTATTTATTCAACCTATTTTTTAAACAAATGAGAATTTTTACAATTTATTTTATTTATGTAATTTGTTTAACCTAATTTCTATTCCTGATTTACGACATCAATCATATCTCCTTAAATTGTTGAAAATTCCAATATGTTAGTTTGTTGATTAAAATTTTTTATCAACATTGGTTTGATTTCTTAGTAAAAAAAAGACTTAACAAATTTAGGAAAGTTTAAAAAATATATATTTATTTCTTTAAATGTGTAATGAAAATAATGAATGTTCAAAGCTTAAAGAAGGAAATGTAGTTGAAAAAATTAATATCACAATGCATAGGTCATCAATGTTTGGTATTTTCTGACTATGGTCTGCAATATAGAAATTCCAATATCACCAATCTGGACTGAATTATTGTGACCATATTTTCTGCATTGCAACTCGGCCTTCTCACCATATTTTGAAAGTAGGAAGGGCAAAATCACTCAGAAGAGTTATATTTGTTCAGACGAAGTGACCTTTTGTGTTAAGACTTCTTAATTCAAATTATCAGCTATATTAATTATTGCTTTTGAACCACGAGGAATGTAGACATTTTGTGAGAATTCAATCATGATACTGAGTGACAGTTATTGAACTATATGAAATAAAACTCAAAACTTCTGAACTGTTTGCGTCAAGAAGTTCAAACTTCATGGTTGACTACAAGCCATGGTGGGAATTAGTATGTGCATGCAATTTCTTGTTGTTGGCCATATGCAAGTAAAAAGGTCACGGCAACAATATTTCAAAACTTTAGCGTGTTATGCAGAATTTTGCTATTTGTCTGCACCACATCATAACCAATGATGGCAGGCATATCAAACATGTCATAACCTTAATCCGAGTATATGTAGTAAAGTTAACATGTTGAATAAAATTTGTGCACTCAGTAGTTTTTAAACAATTTATTGGTGTTATTTTTTTTCATATAGATTCAATGATTGTTACCCTGTATCTATTAAAAGTTCATTATATTTTTCTTATTTTAACAACTGTACTTTTTTTCCAAAAAGTTTATTTTCATTCAATAATATTACTTTCAAAACATTCTTGAATCATACAATATTCAATACACTTTCTTGTTGTGCATTTTAGGCAGCTGAAGAGATGGTTCGATTCCAGTTGCGTCACGGCAATGATCTCTTAGCCATGGATGCTTTGAAAGAATGTGATGTAAGTTTTCTAAATAAAATGATCGAATGCAAATAAATTATGAAAATGTTTCCAGTCCTACTATATTGTTTTATTAGATAAAATAAATATCAGTTTTTAGCTAATTGTTCCTTATAGTTTTATGTGTTATTTACATGTTAAACTTAAGAGTTGTTCCAATTTTGTATTTCTTTCAATCAATTTGATGTGACAATAGCACAAGCTACTCTTTTGTGCTTTCTGGTCAGGTTGGAAAACACCTCCTAAACAACCAAGAAAACTTAATTAAAAAAGTATTGTATTTTTATGAGGAAAAAAATTTTTTTTAGTTAATTTGTCAAAAAATGCATAGTTCGCTGATTGATAGGTCAATTATATAATTTGGTTAACTGGTAATTGTATAGCTTTACATCCATGGTTTCCAACCCTAAGGCAGCAGGAGTTTGACGTAGACGCTGCCGATACATCCACCAATATCCCAGGTATATCCAAACGCCACTAATACAGATCTAAATATCCTTTGGATGATATACCAATATGTTACAGATATCAAAATCCATAAGTTTATGGAATGTTTGGCGGAGTAGTTTAAGGACAATCAAATTACAGATTTGTTGACAAAGAAAAAACATTCAATGCAACACAAATTATGCATATGTAGTAGATACTGGGGCATGGACGTTTTTTAAAAAATTCAGTGTTCACCCAACTAAAGAATTTAAGAATTGCTGCTCTACAGAATATAAAAATGTCTTTTCCCTATCTCATAATGATTTTTGTTTTCTAGGTGAACATCAAAGAGCAGGGTCGACTTTTGAGGCAGGATGAGTTTCTGGTGGGCAAAGGTGGAAAGCGGAAGACTCTCCGGCGAGTGTTTCTCTTTGAAGATCTCATCATTTTCAGCAAAGCCATAAGTCCACCCGACTCTAACGACTACTACCAGTACAAGAGCAGCATGAAGGTTAGTTTTATCCCCTTTTTCTATGAAATAGATGTGGCATGTGTTACTATAAAATAGATAAGTAGAAAGCAGTTCCGGAAAATTCCCTTTTATTTATGTTAGTATTTTTGTCAATAATCAGTTAAAATCTGAGTGGGCATTATTGCTGCTGAAATCTTAAGTATATATGATTAGTAGCGTCATTATCAAAAACTGTGTCTACGAATTTTATATTAATTTGAATTGATTGTGTTTTTCAAACGCATCTGAATTCTTGTGCCAGCATTATCAGGACTTTCAGGAAAAAAGATTTCTTCAGATAATTTGGCTGAACTGTCAGAACATTTGATTTTTTCGTTTGAATTGTCAAAACGTTTGAACTTTTTCGAGAAGGTCTGACTTTTGAGTGGTTAAATACAATATACGCAATAACTTGGGTAGAAAGTCTCATTCAGTAAATTAATTATTAAATTATCTCCATGCCAATTTTCAAGAAGATAAAAATTATCGAATAGCATATTGTCAATTCAGAACAAATCTCTGAGATCTGAAAGATGCATTCTTTTATAAGGTTCCATTAACACTATAATAGATCCAGGAGAAATATATGATGTTCACTACTCAAAATAATTATATTATGTTTTCTCATTCATAAAAAACACCTGGTATGTTGTTATTGTCAAACACTCTATATTGTTATTAAGGAACACCTTGTATGTGTTTTCTCATACACAGTTTCTTTCAAAGTGAATCCTTTTCAACCTAATTAGAGGTGAGTAAAAAAAATCTTAATTGAGGCTAATATTTTTCTATTTTGTAGACATCTGATTTAGGATTGACGGCCCAAGTGGGTGAAAGTCCAACTAAATTTGAGATTTGGTTTCGAAAGTGCAAGGTGCAAGACCTGTTAGTACTGCAGGCACCATCTGCAGAGATTAAGAATGCATGGGTGGAAGAAATCACTGGACTGCTCTGGAAACAAGCAGAGAGAAACAGAAGTACTTTTTTTCTCTTTTGTATTCAATTTTATTTTACGTTGAATTAAATCTTTAAATAAAGCTACAGTTTTGTTTTATGGAAATAAATTATGCATAGCTATATCTTAAAACACAGTAGGGAAAAAAATATGAATGAAATAAGAGGGAAGAAAACAGATGATAACAGAATTTGGTTGTATAATTTTATTATTTCCGTATTGTTAATTAACTATTGTTCTATGTTTCACTGCTTCACAATACAGAAAATTAAGTAAAATTATACCATTTAAATCTTCCTCTTACTTTATTCCAAAAATAAAAAATGGTGCAAGATATAAAACATAAAATTTATAACTAATTAGCATCAAAAGCAGTGCAAAATATTATTATGGTGAATGCTAGATAATATTATTTTGTATAGAATTTAGCGTTATATGATGCTGATGAAGCAATGACCTTTTGTATTTTTCTACTATTAGAAATTTGTCCAAATAAGGTTAGAATTTCTGATTTTGTAATGTTATCTAATGTTTTTTGCTACTTGAGGATGTAAAAATCTTGCAGATTCTTTTTTAACTGCTATGAATTAAAATAATAAAAAAATAAATTATTTTTTATGGCATTTTGTTTGAATAAAATAATAAATGAGTGTTGTAATTATGTTCCATATTCATATTTCATATTCATATATGTTCCATATTATGTTCCATATAACCAACATTCATATTTTTTTGTGTAAAACTTTTTTGATTTGCTTAATAGTTCTAGAAAAATAGTGGAATGTGTAAAAAGAACCCCAGAATTTATGCATTTTCTTGACAAAAATATTGGAACTATATTTTCCAGATTTTTACTCCCTCTATATATATATATAAATATACAGGGTGTCTCAGTTAAGCGTTTCAGAACTTCTAAGAGGGGTAGGGGGCATTCTGACGACTCAAAATCATATGGCAATGTGGGGTCGGAAATGCTTTCCNCAGATTCTTTTTTAACTGTTATAAATTAAAATAATAAAAAATAAATTATTTTTTATGGCATTTTGTTTGAATAAAATAATAAATGAGTGTTGTAATTATATGTAAATCTTTTTTGATTTGCTTAATAGTTCTAGAAAAATAGTGGAATGTGTAAAAAGAACCCCAGAATTTATGCATTTTCTTGACAAAAATATTGGGACTATATTTTCTAGATTTTGGCTGTACCCCTCCTTATTTTTACTCCCTCTATATATATATGAGTTCAGAAAAATAGTTGTGTATGTTAATTCAGAGAAAAGTATTTGTTATTTTAAGTATGCTCGAACAATTGGAATTGCATATTAGAATAACCAAATCCGATCAATGGGTCCAAAGTTATTCAGGTGTTCATTTTTATTTTGCACTCTGTGCATTTAATTTGAATATTTATTCTGAAGTAGAGAGATTAAAATGTTTCAACCCTTGTTTATTGAAGTTGAATTAACTGCATATATTACAACAAAAAAATTAAACATTTGACTGGCAGTCCTATAAATAAAATATGACTTTCTGATTTTTCCTGTTCACAAATTTTATCTCAATATTTGACCTGTTTCCTTTAAGATTTAAAACTCGAAGAGATTTTATGTATATATATGTATACAGTAAAACCTTGCTACAACAATATTTTAGGAAGCAAATAAATATATTGTTGTAGAGTGAAATATTATTATATTGAAGGCCTACACAGTTTGGGACATAATAAGATTTTTTTTATTTTAATGTTATTAATTTTGAATCTATTTATATATTATGTAAAATTTTAATTGGTGGAGTGGTAATTATGGTTAAATTTGAAATCAGATAGGAATGTTACATCTGTGACTTCTTAAGAGATAAGGAAGGCAATTCTAAGAATGGTCGGTCTTGGGGGGTGGTTTATGTACATCAAGGATGGAGTGTTGAAATCTGAATACAAAAGCCATTCACTGTGGTGAAAAGAAATAAGATAAGTACATAATCAAAAGTAAGTCTTTTGACTCAATGTTGATTCGGTCTTGAGAAAGACCGAAAAAAATGGCAAAATATGATAAAGTAAGATTTTTTACATTATTTGAAAACCAATAATAAATGGAGAAAGTAAGGTTGAAATTTAAAGAAAAAAAATCGTTTTACAGGGGTTTATTGCTGTATAGAATATCGGATTATTGAGAGGTGGGTAACATTAATTCATATGCAAGTTCGTCGGGACCACGAAACATTATTGTAATACAGGGAGTTATTGTTGTATCGGATATCGTAGTAACAAGAGTTCACTGTATATATATATTCTTAAGTAGAAAGAAAAAATGTTTCAACCCTAGTTAGTTGTAGGCGAATTAAATGCATATATTCCAAAGAAAATTAAACATAATATTTGGCTTTCAGATTTTTCCTGTTCAACAATTTTATCTCAATATTTTATGACTCCTTTCTTTTAAGATTTAAGACTCGAGGAGATGTCTTCGATGGGAGTAGGAAACAAACCTTGTCTGGATATAACTCCGAGTCAAAATCAGATCTGTGATCGTTCCATAAGTTTTCAACAACTAATCAAGAGTGAGTATATCGTCTCATAAATAAGACATAATTTCCTTCAGTGCATCACCTAGGTGTAATTTTCCATTCCTATTTTCGTTTCAGTGCCTCGTTTTCGTAACTCTGTAGTTATTTCCAGTACGGACAATCTAAATAATAATGAGCAGCTGAGGCGGAGATCGTTTGGAGGCTCTTCTATTTTTTATGACAATTCAACTCCATTTTATGACACAGAGGAGATAATTGAAGATGAAAGAGTAAAATCTATAACTCAACAGTCCCAGTGCTCAGCCGGTGAGTTTCCCTTGGTACTTACCATTGTATCTCAAACAAATTATTCTGTCGTAGAAAAGTGTTCAGTGAAATAAAAACCTCTACAATGTCTGAAAACCCTGTGGCAGATTTGCAGTGACATGTTTACATTCTGACAAAGCGTTACAGTGTTCTTGCAGAAAGAATTTTCTTTTGAAAAGTTTTTTTAAAAAATTATTCTTTTCTAGATTAATTTACACGTAAAATTTGAATCATGCATTTACATAATCACTTTTTGAAGCGCTCAATTTACGCAGATTGTATCGTAAATCGATGTAATGTTTTGACTGTAGTGATTTTCATGTGGATTTTAAATATCCTGATATATTTCAATGTGGAAAATTCGAATCTTGCATTTGAGTATTTACTTTTTGAGGCAATAATTCTATCGAATGTTTGGCAGTTATTGCTATTAATTTCTCCATAGTTTTTAAATCCGATATTTTTTGTACGATATTATTTATTACAACAACCTAATCTCAAAACAAAACACGCTTGATTTCATTGTCTTTTTCCGGTAATTACTTCTACAGATTTTATGATTTTTAATTTTTTGTTATTGTGATAATTATTTACAAAATGCAAAGAAGGAAATAATTCCTACGTTTCCCTCCCCCCCTAACAAAATGCAAGACTATCACTCATAATATTAGAATAAAAAATTATAAGATGTTCAATTTAAAAAAAATTATGTAATTTTTTTTTGTTAACACAATGCTGTTGTTATTTTAAATTAGTAACATGTATCTTTGTTATTATTAAAAGTATCTTACGGAAAGATATTAGTGCTGGACAGTTTTGTTGCAGATTGCTCGTAAAAATTCTGGCCACAGGGCCTGAAAGCATAACTAATGGCTCACATACTTGTTTGAATTATCAGGGTGGCCACCCACCTGGAAAACCTGGAATTATCAGGGGATTTTTTTTTATACTGGAAAAATCAGAGAATTTTAAAGAAAAGCTGGAATTTTTTTTATTAATTTAAATTATTTTACCATTTGCTATATCCACTTTATTTAGATAGAAATTTATTGTCAAACAATTGAAATATCAACTTAGCAATACTTTGCTTGCATGAAAATTCTCACCATTATTATCCTGCTAAACTAGACTGCCATATGAAACTCTCCCATGTTGTTAAATGAATGGAGAAATCTTTGACCTCTTTGGAGATTATGGGAGTACACAGTTTAAAAAAGGCAGAAAGTGTGGTGGCGGTGAAAGAAAGGGTTAAGATATTGGCTTCTGTTTATATAAGTAGGGTTTTTTTCTATCT
>NC_092209.1:90652575-90654203 GCF_043381705.1 Parasteatoda tepidariorum
CCCCCAAAAAAATGCGTTATCTGAAAGGTTAGATTTTTTTTTGTCCACATATTACTGAATAAATGCATCAATAATAAATGCCATAAATTGTACCTTTGCAAGCTTAAGTAAAATCAAGCTTTATTTTTGAATAGTTAATACTTATATTTTGTATATATGTATTTAGTAATTGAGTATGTAAAATCTCTCACCAAATTGAATTGCATTTGATTTAAATTTATTTTATTAAAAAGATCAAAAATGCTGTAAATCATTATGATGCAGTAGATTCACATTTTATGTTATTTTTCGAAATTTTTTCAATAAGCAACTATTAATACATTCCACCCAAATATAATCTATCAAAGTGTACACAAATTTTAAACTTAGTATTTTGAACAGCTGTTTTTTTTTNTTTTTGGGGGGGGGGGGAAACACCGTCTTAAAACCACTGTTTGGAATTAAGTATGATGTTTTTTAATTATTATAATTTATAGGAATGAAACTTCTGTATTTTGATCTAGAAGGAATTTAAATTTTCTCCAAATAATCATCAGTTTTGCAATTAATAAAAATTATGAAACCAATTTTAAAATACACACAATCTCTAAAATCAGCAACAACAAAAAAAATATGTAAAACTGGTATTTATATTCCATTTTAAGCTCGTAAAAGATGAGATTTGCTAGTTTCTAAATAGCAGATATGACATTTATTATGCCATTTTAAAAAAGATTTCAATATTGTTTTTTTCTTTCCTCAAAAGCATTTATTTAACAAAGAGATTTCAGTTAATGTTAGAACATGATTTAAAATAAAACTTTTATTCTGAAAGAAAAAAATTTTCAAAATATTAGTTATAGGAAAGTTTTGTTACAACTTTTGACATGAACTTTCCATGATACTGGACTGAGTCGAAAAATGTTGTTTGTAAATTTTTATGAACTTTTCATACTCTATAACATAAATCAGGGTTCCCACGGTCCTTAAAAACTGCTTAATTTTTATTTTGGAAAATAAGGGCCCTTAAAAGTACTTAATTTTGGTAGAAGGTTTTTAAAAGCGATAATAAATTTTTCAGCATCACTATAGTTGATAGGAGCAATTTTTCAGTCTTACAAAAATATTTAAAATAAAGTCGTAGAAAATGATATTTAAAATAAAGACCTAGAAATGATCATGCTTCGAGAGTAAATCATTTTGGAGAGACTAGAAGGACTGTGTGTGAGGGGAATGAATAACAAGTTAGCCAAAAAAGGCAATTTAATTGTTAAACTTTTATTAGCAATTGTCATAAGCAGTTGCAACTATTTTTATTGAGCTCTTTAATCAATTAATAATACTGTAAAAATTTTATTTGTCTTAATCAGAATATGTATTCTCAGAAGCTTCTTAGGATTTAATTACTCTGGTGTGCAAAACTTAAGCAACAAGTGCGTTTTTTGCCATAACTCTACAAGAAATCATCCGATTGACATGAAATTTGAATATGATGTACATTATTTTGTACTTAAACGATGGTAAAAGAATAATGACGCAGAAATGAATATAAAGCTTAAAGTAGGGTATGGAACAAAAAAAGGCTTTATTTGACATATAGTGGCGTTACACATGATTGCCTGAAGAAGCGTAAGTACAACTGGCAGATG
>NC_092209.1:90654397-90663449 GCF_043381705.1 Parasteatoda tepidariorum
TATTGGAGCGCTAACGATTTCTAACAAAGATCTTGAAGCGTTAAAATATGAATTCAGAGTATCAATTTCATAGAGCACTAAAAGGGTTTTTTTTTTGGGGGGGGGGGGGAACTCTGTCTGAAAACCACTGTTTGGAATTAAGTATGACGCTTTTTGATTATTATAATTTATAGGAATGGAACTTCTGTATTTTGATCTAGAATGAATTTAAATTTTCTCTAAATAATCATCAGTTTTGCAATTAATAAAAAATATGAAACTAATTTTAAAATACACACAATCTCTAAAATCAGCAACAACAAAAAAAAATATATAAAACTGGTATTTATATTCCATTTTAAGCTCGCAAAAGATGAGATTTGCCAGTTTCTAAATAGCAGATATGACATTTATTATGCCTTTTTAAAAAAGATTTCAATATTGGTTTTTTCTTTCCTCAAAAACATTTATTTAACAAAGAGATTTCAGTTAGTGTTATAACATGATTTAAAATAAAACTTTTATTCTGAAGGAAAAAAATTTTCAAAGTATTAGTTATAGGAAAGTTTTGTTGCAACTTTTGACATGAACTTTCCATGATACTGGACTGAGTCGAAAAATGTTGTTTGTAAATTTTTATGAACTTTTCATACTCTATAACATAAATGGTCCCATTTCCCACGGTCCTTAAAAACTGTATAATTTTTATTTTGGAAAATAAGGGCCCTTAAAAGTACTTAATTTTGGTACAAGGTTTTTAAAAGCGATGATTAATTTTTCAGCATCACTATAGTTGATAGGAGCAATTTTTCAGTCTTACAAAAATATTTAAAATGAAGTCGTAGAAAGTGATATTTAAAATGAAGACCTAGAAAGTGATCATGCCTCGAGAGTAATCATTTTGGAGAGACTAGAAGGATTGTGTGTGAGGGGTGTATATAAATCTAAAGTCTTTTTTAGAAGAATGAGATACAAATATTGCTATTAATGTTGTTGTTTTTTTTTAATATCTCTTTTTTTTTTAAATGAATAACAACTTAGCCAAAAAAGGCAATTTAATTGTTAAACTTTTATTAGCAATTGTCATAAGCAGTTGCAACTATTTTTATTGAGCTCTTTAATCAATTGATAATTCTGTAAAAATTTTATTTGACTTAATCAGAAATCTCAGAAGCTTCTTAGGTTTTAACAATTTTGCTCTTAACAAAAAAATATTTTTTAAAATAATAGCTTCTTTTAGTTTAATTTCTATTAATGAGTGATATTCCTTTCTGAATTATATAAAAAATATTTAATTTGCTGATTTTAAATGTTTTAATTTTAACCAAAATATTTCTTGGTACATTGACTTTTGTTCATATTGTATTGAGATTTTTGTTTGTGATCTTTTCCAAGTTGGCAAATTATTTATTAACTATAATTACTGATGCTATTTTCTTTTCTTTCATTTTAGATTTCAACTACAACAGAATCATCATTTTCTGGCCTCAAAGCGTCATGAATCTAAACTGTATTTTATGAAGAAAAAAATTAATTTAATGTTGGATGTGCCATACTCTCAAATTTCAGCCTTTGTTTGTACAGCAATACTTTCAGTTGTAGGTTCCCGCATATATTTTGACTGCCACCTACTTTGCAAAATAAAAAATTTTATACGCCCCCTAGTAATTATCCTTCTGTTTATGACTCATCAGGCTGTTTAATGTATCATAATTAAAAATGAGTGACCTTCAATCAAAAATGTTTACCAAAAAAAAAAATATTTAATTTCCTTAAAAATACTCTAATTTTGGTTTACCAAAATAGTGTGACTCATAAAATCTTATAGAACTGAATATATTATTTTTAAAGCATGAGAACATACTGCACATCTTGTATATAACACTGTTATACCTATTTTCTGAAATCTAAAATTTTATGAAGGCCTGCATGTTTTCTTATGTAACATAATGCATATAAGATATAACTATGAAATGTTCTAATTCTCTGGTAAATTATAAGACCATCTGATGTGAATTATTTCTTTCAAACAAAATAACAATATAAAGCAGGAATAAAGTATTCATAATTAAATGCAAATAGATTATTTCATATTTTGTAAAATACAAAACATCAATGAGCAACAGTAGCTTCACTTCTGGTTACTGAATCACAAATTATCTAAAGACGGAATTAAATTTTTAAAGATTGTTAATATCGAGATAAATTTTGTTAAAAACAATTGTAAGTTTCCTCACCTAGTTATATGAAATCGGTCTCTGATTTTAGTATAATTAAATTTGTTACTTCACTGAATCCAGGCTGAGCAAAATAAAAAGATGGCAACTAAGAATACTATCATTTCCATAATTGGTAGATTGTCAATGTTTCTTTTTGTAAACAAAAAGCTTTGATATCCACTTTTGAATATTAGTATCGCTTCATTTTCATTTTGTTCGGTTCATTTGTTTGTTCTGCTTTCTCTTAATCTGATGATTCGGCAATGTTAACCTTTGAGAAAATATTTAATCTGGTTTAGAATATCCTCTCATTAAAATATATATGAAGAGTGTGTGGACAATAATAATTGCATCTTTCTTAGCAATAAACACCGATGAAAAATAGAAATGGTTGAACTCACTACAGTTGAGATTCTGTTTCAATAAAATAAGTTTACCCATTAAAACAGCAATAATAATTTTTGATGTCTTTTATTAATTTATACAAGTCTATCAAATAAGCTGATCATTTGAGGACACCATGCAATTGGTCTGCAATTCATTTTATTTTTATTTTGCAGTCATGTCCCGCAGTGGACTGATCGATAAGACACGGTTCCCAGCAGATCACCGAAGTCAAGCATCACTGGCTGCTGTCAGTGTGCGGGTGGGTGACCACTTGGATCAGTCTGCGTAGGGACCGAGGGTGTGCGGTATTGGTCCTCGTTAAACTGTGCTACCGTAAAGTGCTCGACTCAGCGCGCAGGTCGTCGGGCTACCGAAGCGGGGGTGCCATCCCCTCCCCAGAGGATCAAAATTGTGATGGCATGTCTTCGGATCATCCTCCGAGATGTTTCCCAGACCGTCGCCAATAGCCCATTGTGCAGCTCTAGTGCGACGTTAAATTAAAAACAACAATATTTTGCAGTCATTGAACAGCTGACCGAATTTTTAATTTACGGCTTCCAATGTTAAACTTAGTAACCTTGTAATTTTGAACCCAATCCAGAAGACAAGGAAACACCTGGATCAAGTATTGGGAGAAATTTGCCTTTGTGGATGACTTTTTGATGGAAATAATCCACATTTGCGTTACATGAACAGGTAAATCGCCCACAGTTAGCCTGACAGCAAAGGGACTCTAACCCATGATCCGTCTACCACTGAGGATATTTTACGCAAGCAGTGTGGTCGGTGCAAGCCGGATGTGGAATTAGTGTCCACCAGCCATCGCTAGGATTCAAACCTGGGTCACCTCATTGGAAGGCGAATGCTCTATACCCTGAGCCATCGCAGCTCTCTGCAATTCACTGTCACTGTTTCAAACCACAATAGCTCAGGGGATAAATCGCTCTTCTCCCAAAAAGGTGACCAAAAGATTCGAATCCTGGCGATAGCTGGTCGATGTAAATTCTATTTCCGGTGCGCATACCACAGTGCTGACATAAAAAATCCCAACTATTAGGTTCCTTGCTGACGGGCCAAATCTGAGTGACTTTCGTGAGCTTCTTTCTCCTGTGTAATGAGAATGTGGGTTTGTTCCATTACTTGATGCAGGTGATACCTCGTCTTTTGGGTTGGGTTTGAAATTACAAGCCCACATAGTTGAACAATGACAGTCGTCAACCAAAAAAAATGGGTGGCTGTACAACAGGGGCTATAAAAAGAAATAGGATTAGAGTACTTCAGATGAATGTCTAACCCCGAGAATCTGGGTTAATAGGTCGCCCAAGAAACTGCAAACTACTTGAAATAATTTAATCTTATTCACTGACAGATAAATGGTGACAACTTTTTCCTTCAAAAAATCTGAATAACTATAATTTAATGCAAAGGAATCAAAAAGTAACTTTTATAAAAAATTTTATTAAGACAACTTTCTATGATATAACAATCTCTTGAGAAAGAACATCTCTCACTCAATGTCCTTTTTGGAAAGACACAAGCAAAATCGATAAAGTGAGTAAAAGCATATTGGAATATACAACAACTGCAACTAAAAAGAAAAATGCTTTCATTAGTGGAAGATTTTCAAAACCAGTTAAGAATAAAAAAATATTATCCAGGCACTGTACAGATAGATAAACTAAGGTGAACAGAAAATTGTTTCATTACCTTAATATTCTGCTCATTATCTACTCTTTCTGGAACAGCAGCTCACTTAAATTATTAATTTTTCCACGAGTGGATTAATCGTAAGAAACTGTTCCCAGTAGATCGTGCAAGGACGTAGGTAAGGGAGGGGGTTCAAACACCCCCAAATGTAAATGGCAATTTTTAATTTCATATCAAATTACTCATTCTTTAAAAAAAATTATTTTCAGAAACATTTTGTGCTTCCTTTAAAGTTTTTATTTTGAAAAAAACATCTTAAAATTCATTTTACCCCATAGCGAGACCAATGCAGATGCACTTACTAGGTTAGCCGATTCCTTTTTACTATGGGAAAATGTCCACAGCTTCAAATTACCCTGCTTTATCTCATACATATTTATGGGTGTAGGTTGTAAGAGTATTCCATAGCATGTAAGGCCATCCATAACTTGTTGGTTCTTTTACTGAGTTGCACTCAAATTTTATAGTATATTTAAAAAAAAAATTTTTTTTTTTATTTAGTGGAATATTTATTTCATTTCATACATTATCATATTTACCTTTAAATAACATTTTACTCAATTTTTATTAATAATTTCCATACCTACATTTAAATTGTGACGCTTAGTTGTGGAAAAGATTCATTTATTTATTTTAAATGTAGTTTTTTAATCATTTCAAAACACCCTTAAAGAATTTTATTTATTTGAAGGTTAGTTTATAACTTAAATGGTGTGTATGTAAAGAGGCTATTGGATTGGATTTCAAATGCCAATTTATTTCATAAAATAGTTTCCTGTATGTTTTTATGATTGTTACATTCATTACAAAATAACTATTATTAAAAAAAGATACATAAATTTTACGAAAGCAGCAAATCTAAACATATGATTAAGAAAATGAAGCAAATTTGTTTCCGATCAACAAAGCAATAAATATGCAACAATTAAACAAAGTTGCAGGTTTATAACTGAAAATCTGCTCCGATTTAAATACTTTTGCATAATATATATGAAATTAAAACATTTGAGTTATTTAAAAAAAGTAAAATGAAGTTAATAAATAAAATGAAATAAGTTATTTCGAAGTGAGTGTTGTGGTCATTGAAATTGGCTTGCAATGAAATGTAACATTAGGATAAAGTTTAAAAGTAAAGTGTTTTTTTCTTATATAAATGGCAGCCCTACATTTTAACTAAATATAAAGAATATCACTTCGGATGAAAGTGTCTATATTGCTCTAAACGCAACTTTCATTACGTACTCAAAGAAAAGCAATCAAAAGGAGTTAGAAACCAAGTCCAGTGTGAAAATGATAGAGAAATCAAACAAAATAAAGAGAAAAAATAGCTAATGTTACCCGGGCTCATAGGACAGGTATCTTATCTGGAAAAGGTAAACCCCACGACGGACAAAAGTACTTTAATAGATGACGTTTGAAATAAAACTGTTCTTTTTACAATATTTTACCTTTAACATTTATTGTTTTCCTAATAAAATAATTAAGTTCTCTACATTTGTTTTTATATCTGACACAACTATAATTTAGTAACTATAACTGCTAACAAAATTAAAAAATCATTTTTCATACAAATTTTCATCACAAGTGTTGGCTATTAAATAAAATTTTTATTCATACTTCTTTTAAATAATACCCTTTTATTATTATTCATATTAGTTTTAAAATCAATATACCTTGTCTTATTGTAAAGTAACCAAGTGACATAGGAAGATTGGCGATAAATAGAACAATTGTTTTTTATCTCAAATTCTATTCCTACTTCAGTTTCTTTACACATAAGTAAAAATATCAATCATATTTTACTGCCCCTTAAAAATGCAAAACTCGCGTGTCATCTTATCTAGAACTGCATTTATAGAATTGAGAGTATTTATTAAAATTAAAGATTCCAATAATATCCACGTGGAGGGGGGGTCGAAATATTGAATTTAAATATTTTGAAAAAATTTAAAAAGAAATAGTCATTGAATTGACGCAAAATAAGCGTAAATTCTTTTTTTTTTTTTTTTTGGAGGGGGGAAAGAATAATGCATAATGCTTAGATCGTGTCAGAAGACCCACAGCGGTACAATTTTCGGCAGAGAAATCTTTCAAAAAGGCATCCAAGGGATGATTAGAACACATTCCATTGTCAATTCAGTTCAATCAACGAAAACTAATAAAAGCCTCTTCGTTTTATTTAAGTTACTTTTAAATATGAGTTTTTTGATATTGCTTGAATAGAAAATTGAGACCAACTTTCAGATCATTTGTTTTCCGGGTGCCATATTAAATTTTCCCTGTCCTGCGTAGAATGAGACGTTTGTCGATGATTTTTTTTATTTCCAGAAGTCTAAAGTTTGATTACTCTTAGCCCCATATATGCATTTTAAACAAACAATTGAAGGATTTTTGATTTTTTCGCACTAAATTAAATGCTACTAATCCCGAGGCGATGGATGAGCTAATAGTTTAGAAATTATAAAAATTTTATTTACAAAAAGAGCAATCTCGTAAGTGCACTTATTTATGCATCTGTTATGGTTAACTAAATAAGTGGGGCATTGTTTCCTTTATATTATTTTAAGATGGATCGAATGAAAGTATACAATAGGACGAATAGTTCAAAAGTTGCAAGTCGTTTTATGCTTAAAAAGAGCTATGGTTCACACTTTTTACTTTGCTATCTAGGATCTTGGGACTATCTGAACATGTAAGATATTTTTTTTTCTTTTCAGAATTGAATGAGATATAATTCGAATTAATATGAATAGTTTTGAAGTTACAATATCTTCATAATAAATGACGTTCAAAGTAATACATTTTGTATAAATAAAAAATATCATTCAACTTTTGAAATATATGCCTTTTTGATTCGTTTTTGGTGTGTTATTCGATTGAACGAAAAAAGATAGGAAACAATACCTCACACGTCTTATAGCGATGAAAGATATGTCAATAAGTGCAAGTACAAAATGGTACTTTTTGTACATAAGATGCTTAAAACTTTTAAACTATCAGTCTTGGGATTGGTCACATAAAATTTAGCGTGGTAAATAACATTGGAAAATTCACACTACATGTTCAAATAGTTCCTGGATATTAATTTTAGTTGTACATATAAGTCGTGTTAAAAGAAGCACTGTTCATTCATAAAAAGTCTTGCACCTTTTGAACTACTTGTTCCATTAAATCTCGTATAGTCCTATTTTCGTAAAAAGCATACATATGTCTTGTTTAAATAGCAATATCAGATGCGTAAATAAGTACAAATTTGTGCTTTTTATACGTAAAATCCTTATAACTTCTTAACTATTATTCCGATCGTCTCATTCAATTCAATGGGAAAAACATAGGTCTGAAAATATGCCTCACCTGCCAGTCGAGAAGAATTTTACTTCTCTCATTCAATAAAGAGGGAAGCGAACAGAAGAAAGTTTTCGAGTATCCTTTATAATAATATAACAAAGCATTCTATGAAAAGAAAAGCTTAGGCATTATTTTTTCCGGCGAAAAAGTCTAAATTTACTGCGCTATAAGATTGAAATTCAAACTTAGTTTTAAATTTATTAATACACTACTAAGTTTTAAATATTTGAACGCAACCTATGTATTTGTATATTTAAAATATATACATCCAGCATAAGTATTAGACCCCAATTTTAAATTTAACTACACTTCAATTTGTCAATTTTTGAACACACCCCATGTAAAAGTTATACCTGGCGGGTGCTGGAGACCGCCGAGCAGATGTATGAAACCACCATTAAATTCTTATACCCTTGCCATATCTCATCTTCGTCAGGGATGTTTCCCTTAATAGTAAGTCAATAACAATGAACATATAAAATATGGTTAAACTCAACAACGTTAACCAAAATAATGTTCTTCATTCGGATGGCAATATATATTTAATTAAGTAAATTTCAAATCAATGACTTACCTGATTTCCCATCTTTTGGAATAGTTGAAACTCTCTTCACAGTGAAAGGATCTGAAAATGAAAGATAAAGATTAATATTTTTACTATTTTATAAAACGAAATATGTTAAATTTTATTTTTTTAAATTAAATAATGATTTTCTCTCATTTTTGACTCTCGAAGACATTCGATTTGTTGTTGTTGTTAATTTACGTCGCACTAGAGCTGCACAATGGGCTATTGGAGACGGTCTGGGAAACATCCCGGAGGATGATCCGACAACATGCCATCACAATTTTGATCCTCTGCGGAGGGGATGGCACCCCCGCTTCGGTAGCCCGACGACCTGCGCGCGAAGTCGAGCACTTTACGGTAGCACAGTTTAACGAGGACCAATACCGCACACCCTCGGTCCCTACGCAGACTGATCCAAGTGGTCACCCACCCGCACACTGACCGTAGCCAGTGATGCTTGACTTCGGTGATCTGCTGAGAACCGTGTCTTAATGATCAGTCCACTGCGGGACCGAAGACATTTGAAAAATGTTTTAGACAGAGCGTTCAAATCACTTTTTGCGTAATTCGCAATAAGTCACGAGCTTTTTGAGCAAATTGAAAAATTTTAGCTCACAATCTGTGTTATTTTGTTTTTGTTTTTTAATTATTCGTAAAAAGTTTGAATTCTAAGATGCGTAATTTTAAATGACAAAATTTGAACGAAATCGATCGATCTCTAGAAATCAAATATACAAGTTTTCTGAGACAACGAAAGGAAGTGAAATGAACTTTAATTCATCGACATTTTCTAGATTTCCTCGTAATATATGAGGAATCGCTATGTTTAGTTAACCCTAACAGT